>NC_142422.1:0-217500 GCF_059516105.1 Syngnathus floridae | reverse complement strand
GGCGGCGGCGGTGGCAACAGCATATCAAGACGCACCAGGACCAGGACGCGGCAGGACGCGCCAGGACGCACAAGGACGCGCGGCGCGCCTTCACCGGGACGCAGAAGAGGTGCGAGAAGAGGCCAATTGTGGATAGAATACCTTAAACGCTTGTTAAGTCCCCCCCTCCTTATTTTGGCCGGATGACATTGATGCTTTTTGTTTGGGGAGAACACTCTTGGATGCCTGCCTTTTTGTCTTTGCACCGATGAAACTCTTGTGCAGGATGTTACAGTCCAAGCGGCCCAGGCATGATTGGGCCACTGCGCACTTTAATCACCAAATATCGCCACACTGTCGGGGCTCCCGTTGTGTCTAATAGGGCTGGCTCATCCTCTCGGGATTCTTTGAGCACCTCGTATTTTTGGTGAACATTGACATTGGCTTTTACCGCTCTCATATCTGGGCTACTATGCAATTAAAAGTGATCTCCTTTGTCGTGATCATCTTGCACTGCATGGATTACACTGGATGCCAGCAGCACAGCACCTCCAGGCACTGGCAACATAAACGTGAGTAGCACCGACATCTTATCAATAAACTTCATAAGACGGTCCCGAACGGTTTCCTTCCAATGCCCGTGCAAAACAAAACGACACAAAAACGGTGTTATTGGTCAATGAAATATCAAATGTATGATTATTATGGTGATGATGATGATCATCATCATTGCTCTTATTCCATACAAATACCCCAAGCCATAAATGTTATTTTTCTGCTGCATTTAAAGTACTCGGAACAGCAACAAAAGGAACACACCTTTTAACGTTTGAGTCAAGCCGTATAACTTTAAGGGCGCACGGTTTCTTTCTTTCTTTCTTTCTTTCTTTCTTTCTTTCTTTCTTTCTTTCTTTCTTTCTTTCTTTCTTTCTTTCTTTCTTTCTTTCTTTCTTTCTTTCTTTCTTTCAAAAGTGTTCGTCTAACTGTAATGCCTCACTCAAGCGGGTGGCTTAATTGGCCGCCTTTGAATGGTTCCGTTTGCTGCGCTGCTGCGCTGCGTGTGGTGCAGCCAGCCAGCTAGCCAGCCAGCCAGCCAGCCAGCCAGCCAGCCAGCCAGCCAGCCAGCCAGCCAGCCAGCCAGCCAGCCAGCCAGCCAGCCAGCCAGCCAGCCAGCCAGCCAGCCAGCCAGCGCAAGTGAGATGGTTGCAGTCGCTCTCTAGTGGCCACAGTGGGCCAGCCCAGCCCGGCCCGGCCCAGCCCAGCCCAGCCCAGCCCACGCTCGAGTCCAGTGAGATGCCCCTTCCATCAAATGCTCCAAGTTGTAAGAAATGATGTGATGCTTCCATCCTCATTTTGTACCTCCACACAGTCAATGTGTTGAACATACAAGTGACTTTTCATAGCTGCTCAAAACACAAAATTGCTTCTAATGTATTCTTCAAGAAAATAGTGCGACTACGAAAAGAATAGCAGCATGAGAAGATGGAACGTGCCATCTCCCAGGGGTCCAACAATGCCTCCACTATCAGACTATAAAACAACAATTCCAGTCTGTTTTTTCAAGTCACCCACTTTATTAGGCAGCGTCTCCAGATGTGACAAGCTGATAAGCGGAATATTCCATGGATCAACGTGGCACAAAAGGCTCTGCTCTGCTCTATAGTGCAATTGTAGACATTTGGAGTCATGTTTGTATCCTTGCCACCTTTTCTTGACATGTCACGATGGAGCTCCCATGGGCCTTTTTGGGAAGAAAGGTTGCGTTTCTTTTGCGAGCTGTTCATTGTCATTTGAGTTGAGCGATTGCAAGCGGACTGCAAGTGTCTTTGCACGACATGATGAATCTGAAGCCTGCTCCTGACTTCATCTCTGCAAAACAAAACTCATCCGGGAGATGTTCAATTGATGATGCCCAAGGAGACGTCCCTATTCATGCCTTGCTGCTTGAACACTTCTATTTTGGAACGAAATCTTGTACATTTCTCTGACACATGATGCCCAGTAATAATGAATTAGAGAACAGTGATGTTGTTGTTTTTCTTCCCCAGCCATTTCAGCAAAAAAAACCTGATCATGGGCTTTTCAAATTCAATATTGATGTCATGTTTATTGACAAAACTGTCCGTTAGGTCCAGAAAGGGAAATAAAGGACGGACGGACGGACGGACGCAAGCGTGTAATCAAGCACCGACTAAACTCTTAGTCCGTCCGACGGACCCATTCTGCACACTAACGTGGAAGCCTGCCAAAGATAGCGGCTTCCGTCCGTCCCTCCATTCCTGCTTCATCTCAGACCCAAGGTGAATGTTAGAAAGGGTCATTGAAGATGGAAGGACTGACAGAAGACTGTTGGGTTTTTTTTTTCTTTTCTACCGCTCGTGTTTGTGAGGTTGATTGTGCAAATGTATCAATCAACCGCGGTGCCCTGCCTTTCCCAGTTGTCTCACAGTTGTGAAATGCGGTCAACAGAGATCTCTGGAGCGAGCTCAGGTTGCCAGCAGGGTGGCTGTCTCACCTGCTCTGACTACAATGGCTGCCTGTCCTGCAAGCCGCGCTTCTTTATGCATTTGGAGAGGATTGGGATGAAGCAGATCGGGGTGTGCATGACTTCCTGTCCTCCGGGCTTTTACGGCACTCGCTCGCGAGAAAGGAATACGTGCACAAGTAAGACATTGACTGAATGCTAATGGGAAAATCATTGGTCACGTGGAAGACTTCAAGTATCCATATTCGGTCCTGTCATGACTCTCCTGTGTTTGTTTGTCTTGTGCTGTGCTGTGCGTTTGTTTGTCTGTCTGTCTGTCTGTCTGTCTGTCTGCCTGCCTGCCTGCCTGCCTGCCTGCCTGTCTGTCTGTCAAGAGTGCAGTCCCGAGTGCGAGTCCTGCTTCAACAAGAAATTCTGCATGCGCTGCCGGATAGGCTTCTACCTTCACCGGGGCGATTGCCGAGAGAGCTGCCCCGACGACATGCTCCGCAGCGATACAAAGAGGGAGTGTGTTCCCGGTGAGTGGGACAAACGTGGCGGGCGTTTCATCCCACCGCCACCGCCGCCGCCGCCGCCACTGTGTAAAATGTCTTCTGGCTGGATAGTTGCAGAGTGCCCCGCAGAGTGCGAGTTATGCTCAAACGGCGACACGTGCACAAGGTGCCGGCCGGGCCTCTACCAGCTCAACGGAAGATGCCACCGCGTGTGTCCCGATGACTACCAAGCCAACGACAAAGTCATGGAGTGTGCGCCGCGAGGTTTGTCGTCAAGGCGCGCTACTTTTCCCAGAAGCCCGTTGACGCTCCCTCCCTCCCTGCCTCCCGTCTTTCTTCTCCTTTTGCCTTTAGTGCACTGCCAGGTGTCGGCGTGGAGCGAGTGGAGTCCCTGCTCTCGCTCAGGCCGAACCTGCGGCTTCAAGCGGGGACAGGAGACGCGCGCTCGCCAGGTCCTGCGCTACCCGTCGCCTTTCGGCAGACCTTGTCCCGAGATCTCGGAGGTCAAAGACTGCGTTGTCGTCAGGAGAACGTGTCCGGGTGAGTGATGAAGAGCGCCGCTCCCTTGTTATTGATGCGTCTGGACCTCCATATGGAGTTGCTATGTGGAAAAGAGATTGACCAAGTTGTGATTTTGGAGCGTGGACAAGATTGGGAAGTCCAGACCTCTCTGCTTTTACAATGGCAGCGAGTCCTTCCGCTCAGGACTATGGCTGTTTACTCAGAGGATTGTCTTTGTGCTTAGAGGGAGGGGGGGAGGGAGGGAGGGACGGCGGGAGGGAGGGAGGGAGGACAGTTGGGCTTGGAGAGAGCACGATGTCGCAATGGGGGCTATTTGCACCACATCTCTTGCTTGGGATTTGAAAACACTGCGACCGCTGGCGAGTAAACATAGAAGTGAGAGAAAAGTGCCCTCTTGTTTCTGTATGCCTTGCTTTGGGTGTGCTTGCCGAGGTGCTTGGTGGCTACAGCTGCCTGCTTGCGGTGTAGCCGGACGGTCGCCCGGCCGGCCGCCCAGCCGCCCAACCGCCCGGCCGCCCAGCCGCCCAGCCGCCCAGCCGCCCAGCCGGTCTCTGTAGTGTTAAATGACACATCACAGACAAGCTCAGATCCAGCCCCCTGGGGCCTCACATTTGCAGAACAAACACGTGTGTGTGTGAATGCACGTGTGTGAGTGTGTGTGTGTGTGTGTGTGTGTGTGTGCAATGCAGCAGAAAGGCAGTTCACTCTGGAGCAGAAACAGCCAGCCCAACATCAACATCCTCCCCGAGGGAGGCACGCGGCAACCAGCGGATCAGTATTGGTTTATCCCCACAGCTGCCAACACACACACACGCACGCATGCACGCACGCACACTCACACACTCAAAGTGTTCTCTCTCTCTCTCTCTCTCTCTCTCTCTCTCTCTCTCTCGCTCTTAATTGCGCCGTTTCAAATATATAGCAGCACTATTGAATAACATCATGAGCAGCGCTAGCTAGCATATCAAAATGATGCTCTTAATGGTTTTTCGACCTTTCCTGGTGAGACAAAACAAGAGCTTAAATAACAACCATGACAGACAAAATGATGAGAGTATGATCAATTCATGATCATGACAATCATGGTGAATGAGAGACCAATGTTTTTGTAAACAAAGCCAACAGCCTTTTCGAGTTTGAAAGAGTTTTGCTTCCATTCCTTTTTTGTACATTTCAAATCCATGACTTTTGAATGCAAATCCTTATCTGTTTTCCAAACCAATTTTGGTCGGATTGCATGAAAAGAAAGCAATTGCTCTGCATATTCTTGAGCCGATTCCATTTTGTGTTACTAAATTGGTGGCAAGGGAACAATTCATCATCCCTAATATTCCTTCTTGATTGACCTGGATTTTGGAAGGAAGGAAGGAAGGAAGGAAGGAAGGAAGGAAGGAAGGAAGGAAGGAAGGAAGGAAGGAAGGAAGGAAGGAAGGAAGGAAGGAAGGAAGGAAGGAAGGAAGGAAGGAAGGAAGGAAGGAAGGAAGGAAGGAAGGAAGGAAGGAAGGAAGGAAGGAAGGAAGGAAGGAAGGAAGGAAGGAAAGGAAGATTTCTGATATGATGCAGTCCATTGCGTGATGAACAAGTTGTCTCTTCTGTGATGAATGACAGCTAATGATGTGTTTTGCCATCCTATCTTCTGGCTCTTTACGTTGTGCACATGCTGAGGGGGCAATTTTGGGAGAGCAGCCCACTGACACTGATGCATCCTCCTCCTCCTCCTCCTCCTCTCCACTTTCTCTCTGTTTTCTCCTCCCCCTGCCTCCCTCCCTTCCCCCTTCTTCACCACACAACTTCTTATTTGAATGAGTCAAAAGCGCTCTACTCAAGCGCTACATATATCTTAAAAGAGCTTGAGAAGCTGTAGTTTGACGTGACAAAATCAAATTTGCTTTTTAATTGGATGTGATGGCCTAAATGATGACCATGCAGATGAGGAAAAAGGGAGGACCTTGGCTCCGCTGTGGTCTTTCTTATCCACAAGTGAGCCTTGTGAATGTTCGCACACAGCACCAGCATGTCTGGTGCTCAACTTAATGCAGGCTAATTTGTCCTTGCATCGACCTGCTGTTCACCCCCGCCCCGCTGTATCTCTCTTGCTGGACAGAGTGTGTGCCTGCCCACTTTAACTCCCACTTACGCACGCACACACACACGCACACATACACACCTTGCAAGCATCTAAATAAGGTGAACTCAATAGTAGAAAGACCTTTGTGTAGCGCAGTTGTCCACGACAATAAGATAAACCTGATAACCTCCAAAAGTATGACAGATACTGTTTGATTCTGCGTGTGAACGTGCAACTATTCACAGCCCTGCATAAACATGTCCACGACAGAATGCTTGCTATACAGTGCATAGAAAGCATCGCGGACACACATACACACACATGCACTTATTGGTGACATTGTGGCACCTCTCGCCGCAGGCCGCATTCCATTTGTTGGCCAGCACATAGCCTTTAATCCAAGCGCGGCTCCCGCCAAAAGCCCCCCCCTCCCGTGTCCCTCTGAGAATATACCGTACGTATGTGCCAGTACACGCATACAAGTATCCCTATGCTATATTAAAGCGTGACTCTTTCCTGCACATACAAGTCATTGGCCATGAAACTTGAGTGACACAGCAGACCTTTTTTGATATGACTAATATACTTCAGTGCTTTAGGGTGCTTTTTATTTCCCAAAAATATATCATGGGCTGTATACAATTTTATGAGTGAGTCAAGACAATGAGAGCAAAATGCCATTTACTAAATCTACAAAATGACTTCAATAAACGCAGGTCATAGAACACTCATCACGATAAAGTTCCCAGATGCAAGTCTGAAAAGTCTTCAACTCTTCAATTCAAAGTCATTTTTTGGCCCGGCCTGCCAGCCCTTGGGGAATGCGCCGCGTGTTGACAGAACCCTGGAGAGGTGTCTCATTGCTCGCTCATTGCACACTTGTCAAAACACAGTTTAGAAAAAGCCATCAAAAACAGATCCAACAAACTAAAATGCATGTTGCTTTTGATAAACACTCCACTAATCATCTCAACCCGGCACGGATTAGCTTTCTCCTCTCCTCTCCTCGGGCCCTACAGTATGACTAATCTGGCCAAATTGTTGTAAATAGTTGTGGTGTCAGGAGAGGAAAAACAATGAGAGCAAAGGGGACTTCCTGTGTTTATAGAGTGCCGGGGGCAGACCCTCAATGAGTCAGTGCACCGGTTACGCCGGTCGGTCGGCCGCTTCCATCAGTCCGCTTACATACAATTGCAGAATATGTTCAAGAGCTAGATCAAAATATGTACATCCATGGTACCACATCACACACAGATATGTTTATTATTATAGTTTAAGACAACATTGGTGGGAGCCTCAAAAATCCTCGCTTTTCAGTAGACAAAAAACACAAAGAGCACGTTTGGTCAACATTGCATTGTCAAAGAGAACAAGCCCTTTTCAACAATTTAGGGCTAGGGCAAGGGCTTGGGCTAGGGCTCGGGCTAGGCCTAGGGTTAGGGTTAGCGCTAGGGCTAGGCTTAGGCTTAGGCTTAGGCTTAGGTTTAGGTTTAGGCTTGGGTCTAGGTTTAGGTTTTGTCATGACTCGTCCCTGGTTGTTTGATTTGTAGGTTGTCATGGTTTCTGTCCGCGGCTGTGTACTCGCCCCTCCCTTCCTGTGTCAACTCACAATCAATGTACTGATCACAGTCACCTGGCTCTCTCTCGTTACCTGGCTGGTATTTAAGTCCTGTCTGCGTGTCACTCCGCGGCCGGTCGGGCCGTTGTTGTATTCATGTCTTCAGGTCTTTTTGTTTCACGTCCCGGTGTTGGTTTTGTTAGTAAATCATGTCAGTTTACCGAGTCTGTTAGTTTGTTGGGCTTCGGTCAGAGAAATCTCATTCTGTCGTTCCCTTTATCTCTTTTTCCCTCTCCCCCCTGCGTCTGTCTGTGCCCACTGCTGACTTCAGCAGTTTCACAATCCCCCCCGTGCAAGGCGGGCAGCCAAGCAAAAGCGGCCCAACGTGCAGGCGGTGCTGCTCACTTGCACTTGTTGCACTTGCGCTTGCACTTGCACTTGCGCTCAGTCAGTCAGTCAGTCAGTCAGTCAGTCAGTCAGTCGCACTACAACAACAGGAAAGGGCCTCTGCGTTGGTCCTGTCTCCAAGCTCCCCGAGAGGGACTGGATCTTGTTGTTATCATTATTGCTGTATACTGTGGCTCAAGCACAGATAAATCTTCAGCATACCAAAACTCTCGCTTTTGTTTATGAGATGTTGCAAGACTGGATACAGGGAGGGCTTTATTGAAAGAAGGCCCGTCTATGTTGGACAATGGAGCGAGCGAGCGAGCGAGCGATCATCACGACAGCGAGTAGCAAGGGCTCATGTGGAATCGCTGTTAAAGACTGACCCCTACTGGTCGTTATCTAGAACGGATTGCAACCGCATGTCACGATGGCAGGAAAGAAGGAAGGAAGTTCCGTTTCTAATGTTGCCCTTGTCGTTGCAAATGTTTTCAACGAAGATTGAAATACACAGCGAGTGAGCAATGCTGTCTTTGGAAATAAGCAACTAGCTTTGCTCCTCATTCATCTGGCTTGTGCAGACGTGAGGTGAAGGTGAGCACTGGGAATACACGCCATGCAGGAGTGACTCAAGCAAGCAAGCAAGCGTCTTACACTTGTCTTCTTAGCTCGAGTGAAAGCAAAGCGCATTAGCGCACATTCTGTGTTGATCATCCCGTTTGCTCATCAATCAAATGTCTTTTGCCACCGTAGGACGGAGACCAAATGATCGAAAGCAACGGAGGAATCGCAACAAGAACAAGGAGGTGAGAAGGGAAAAGAAACGAGAGCGCCAGAGCGCTGGAGACGCGGGGGAGCGTCAAGATGACAGGAACAAAACAGAGCATAGGCATCGGCGAGGTCGTGACCCGGATCCTTTCTCCCCCGGGGAGGGCCTTGTACAGTAGCTGGCTAGCTAGCGAGCGAGCTAGCTCCGTGGACATGTTAAAGGTTAGCACCCCCCTGAACCTTCTCCTCCTCTTTGGCCCTCCCTCCCTGCCTGCCAAGTGTGTGCTGGTGTCGCTGCTACCTGTACCATTTGAATAAACTGTTGATGCACAAACAGGATTGGGCCAGGCACATGCTTTCCAATGTTCTTTTTCTGCCGAGCTAGCGACTCTTCCACCACTCTCATTTGAAAAATGAAAGACTCTGCTGCTGCTGGTACTGGAGAAGAAAGAAAGAAAGAAAAAGAAAATGCCGTCAGAAAGGCTTATTTAACGGGGCCCCGCTACAACGCTTGGATTTTGAATGTAGACATTATGTAGAACACGTTGTGTTTTGTTCCTCATTTTTAGATCCATCTATCTACTTTATTTCCCGAAGAAGACAAAACAATAAAAGAGGGTCACTGTAGAAATTCATGTCGTGGAACCTTTGTTTTCCAAGTTCAAGAAAGCCAAACACCGCTCAACACGTGCACAAGCGGCCGTGGGTGGACACAAAACACATTTTCTAGACGTGGAGGAAAGTCGATCAAATTCACTGCGAGGCTTTCCTGTTGAAATCAAACCTGAGCTGCTCATCAATAGAACCTGTATGTCAAAAAACGATCATGAGTTTCATAGCCTTGTTTCTTATCTGTTCTCGCGTACTTTGACGTCAATTTTTGGGCCGTCACAAGGATACGTACGATCAATTGAAAGTATATTCGTTGAGAATAATAGGTTGACTTGTACAGTCTGGAAGTGCCGAATCAAAAGAAAGTTCTAAAAATGTCACAAATCTTTCGACTGTGCAAATGTACCTAGATTGAATCACTGATGAATGATGTTCTTCAAAAAAAAACACAAACATAAAGTACATTGTACCTATTGTTTATTGATGGTCATCACCAGTGTTGTTTTACTCAATGACATTGATGAGCATGAAATTGCCAGCATTATTTCCTCAATTCTACATATTTTCTGGAAATATGTGAAATTTGCAAACTAGGACATGAGAGCAGTGCGGAGGTGGTAGCTGGCTCACATATGCAAAGGCAAATCCCATTGAGAAAATGGACTTTGGACTTGAGACCATCCTTTGGCTAAAAGAAAAGCAACGGGGCTTTGCCCGAGAAGAGCCTTTATTTCACATACGCAAGACGGGAAATGTCAACCACAGTGGCAAGTTGCAGCGACCTGAATGTTCGTTCCCCTTCATTTCATCTTGGCCACAAACTCCTCGCCCTTCTTGATGGAGCCCTTCAGCTCATCGACGGCGTCGCCCACCAGCTTCTCCTCAAAGGCGGACAGCTTGCCCAGCCCGAGGTTCTTCTCAATGCCGTTCTTGCCCAGGAGGAGCGGCGTGGAGAAGTACTTGCACTCCGTCTCCTCGGACCTGACAAAGGCGCATTCCACCACGCCCTCCTTGCCATTCATGGCATCCAAGACGGAAAAGGTGAAGCGGGCGCCGGCGTACGCCATGGAGAGGGTAGCAGAGCCGGCCCCGGCCTTGGCCTTCACCACCTCCGTGCCGGCGTCCTGGATCCTGGCGGTCAGGGCGGACAACTGCTCGGCGGGGAACTCCACTTTGGGAGTGCACTGAGAAATGAGGGGGATAATGGTCTTGCCGGCGTGACCGCCGACGACGGGCACGTTGACGCGGGCCGGGTCGAGACCTTTCAGCTCGGCCACAAAGGTATTGGCTCGGACGATGTCCAAGGTGGTGACGCCGAACACTCGGTTGGGGTTGAACACCCCGTGCTTCTTCATGACCTCCGCCGTAATAGGAATGGTGGAGTTGACGGGGTTGGCGATGATGCAAATCGTTGCGCTGGGGCAGTTGCGAGCGCAGGCGTCCACCAAAGTGGCCACGATGGTGGCGTTGGTGTTGAAGAGGTCGTCGCGAGTCATGCCGGGCTTCCTGGGCACCCCGGCGGGAATCACCACCACTTCGCAACCTTGGAGTGCGGCACCGAGCTGCTCGGGACCCATGTAGCCTTTGACCTGGGCTCTCGTCTCGATGTGGCTCAGGTCTGCGGCCACCCCGGGGGTGTGAGCGATGTCGTAGAGGGAGAGCTGGCTCACCAAGGGGCTGTTCTTGAGCAGCAAAGACAGCGGTTGGCCTATGCCGCCGGACGCCCCCAGCACCGCCACTTTGGCGTGATTCGGCGACGAGCTCGACAAGCCCCTGGACAGGCTCCTGGCGAGGCTGCCCGTAGGTCTTGCGGCGCGGGAAAACATTGCGCTACGATTTCCTTTGTCTTCGCTGGGAGGAAAAGAAATGAGCAGCAACTCCGCTGTGACACCAACGTCCTCTAGCTGCTGGCGAACAGGAAGCGACGGAACCCGACTCCGCTCTGATAAATCTCGCGTTATCCGACGTCACTCCGCTTGCGACGGAACCCGATCCGCTCTGATAAATCTCGCGTTATCCGACGTCACTCAGCTTGCGGAAGCGCTCGCTCGCTAGCTCGCTAGCTAGCTAGCTCCTTCCGCTGCGTGTCTGAACTTCCGAAATGAACAGCAACGCATTGTTGATCCCCGTCTCAGCCGCTTCTTCACACCTTTTTTCGTAGGTGGAAATGCGCAGCTTATAATGACGTTTGTAAAAGCCAAGCACAACACGTCATTTAGCATTTGCTCCCTTTGATTCGACGTGTTTTCGAAAAGGGATTTAATCGCCTTAGCACTCCCTAGCTTTCCATTTTATACACAAGAATAATGTATCCGAACGAATAAACATGTTGGACGGCGGCGTCTGGATGCATTTGGATTTGTTAAATGCAACGTCAATCACTCGGATGTGACGCAATTCGAAGATGAGAATTTCGAGGTCGCGTGAACGCGTCACCAACAGCTTTCTTTTTATACGGTGAAAAACAAACCCCGAAAACGTTTGCATTTGTTGGATTGACGTTTGCAATTGGCGCCTCTTTATTTGAATTGAGATCCTCCGAAGAATTGGACAACCGCATATATCAGTACGGTATGTACGTAGCAGCTGCTTGGACTGAGACCCGAGAGGAAAGGTGCTCCTTGTTGTTAATGTCGACCTGCTAAAATAAGCTAGCGCCATCAGATGAACCCCGTCTATTTGCTGGAGTCCGATTACTGCTCTCAGCTGAGCTAGCTGTAGCAACTAGCAAGCAGTGGCGTTCACAGAGTCCACCGTTACTAGCAACTTGTTCGCGTTTTTTTTTTATCTTTCTTTCTTCCCCCCATCTAGCCAGTGATACTCGTATGTATGTATGTTGAAAGACATTTTCTTTGTGTCGTTCCTCAAACGTCATTTCATCTGCATTCCGACTGTCATTCAACAACACAGTGAGGTTCATGTAAATATTACTTTGCTAGCCTTTTGTTGTCCTCTAGTTGGTAACGTAAGCTGCTTTTTTTTCAGTGGCTTTAACGTCAGCTGCTTTTCTTTGTTCTTGTTTTCAGTGCTAAGAGGCCAGCAGCATCAATGTAGAGCGATTAGCCGACTCAGTTGGGTCCAGACAATGAACAGTGACCCTTTGTTCAGAACACTCCCTAACAGCTGTCGAAATGCTTTGTAATATCAAGCATAAACTCCATCTTGAGTGGCTTGTAAACGTTTACACTTTCTGAAATGTTCTTTAACAATTTGACACCATCTTTTGGTTGGCTTCTTTATAGGTGTCATCTGGAAAGGCCATCCATCCGCACAGCTCATGATACATGAACATTAAGGGAACTTGATGTGAGTATGCATGATAAAAGCCCTCTCTTGGTTTAGCCTGTATCCCCACAAGGATGTCATTGTATATTTGATGTTCGAGTTTGTTTAGTTTAGTTTAGTTTAGGGGGGAAGGATTATGGAAAATGCACGCTACGATGTAATTGGGATACATAGTTTTTTGGCCGCTAGTTTCATATACGTTCTATTTTTTATATGCCTACTGTAACCTTTTTTCACCTTCTCGTCCTTGTGCCAATCCCCAGTACGTGCTAAGGATGGCTAGTACTGGGGAAGTAGACCACTCTGTTAGCCCACTTCCCCCAAGTAAGAAAGGCAGCGGCGGCAGCAGCAACGGCAGCAGCAACGGCAGCAACGGTGCCGCCGGCAGCAGCGCTGAATCGTCGTGTCCCGGTTCCAACAACACGTCGCCTGCCCTCTCTGTACCAGAGTGCGCCATCTGTCTGCAGAGCTGCGTCCACCCAGTGCAACTCCCGTGCCATCACATCTTCTGTTTCCTCTGCGTGAAGGGAGCGTCCTGGCAGAGCAAGCGCTGCGCTCTCTGCAGACAGGAAGTGCCAGATGACTTCCTGGAAAGGCCCACACTTCTCTCCCCGGAGGAGTTAAAAGCCTCTGCGGGCGGGCGGGGCGGGGAAGTGAGCGATCACGCCTGGTATTATGAGGGCCGCAACGGTTGGTGGCAGTATGACGTGCGAACCAGCCGCGAGCTGGAAGACGCTTTCTCCAAGGGCAAGAAAACGGCCGAGATGCTCATCGCCGGCTTTTTGTACGTGGCCGACTTGGAGAACATGGTGCAGTACAGGCGCAATGAGCACGGACGCAGACGCAAGATGAAGCGGGATGTTTTGGATATTCCCAAGAAGGGTGTGGCCGGACTGCGTTTGGACACCGAGGCTCTCACGGCGGCGGCGGCGGCGGCAGGGAGAGAAAACTCTGCCGACGGAGCCGACACCGAGGCGGCGGATGGCGGCGGCGGCGGCGGCCCTTCTACTACGCCGGCCCCTCTGCCCGCTGCGAGACCCCCTGCTTCCTTGGGCGCTCAACCTGGCACCAGCGGCGGCCCCGCTCTGGAGGACGCCCTCTCACAATTGCAAATCAGCCACAGGCCCACTCCATTACACGAGCGATCCGGGGAAGGAGAGGAAGAAGACCAAGAGGACGAGGCTTTACCCTCCAGATCCTCTGAATCGGCCTCCTTAGACTGGAGCGACGACGGGGAAGAAGATCACCACCAAGGGGAGGGAGGCGGTAACGGCGAGCACGTGGAGCCGTGGGAGGATCGGCGGCAAAGACTGAATCCGGAGGACAGGGCCCTCCTCCCCGCCGGCGCAGACTCCGTTTTGCCCCTTTTGTCATCGACGGGAGCAAGGTCCAGAATGCCCGACGGTCAGTGTACAGTGACTGAGGTGTGAGCTTTTTGCATCGTCCAATTACTCTTCTGTTAATTTATTCTATCCTTTTGGGCTCTCTCTCGTTCGTTCATTATTTGGCGCGTTTTCCAGCAGCTCTGTGCGACCGACCGACCGACCGGCTGCCTGCCTGTCTGTTAAATCGAAACACGCATGGAACTCCTCGCTCCACTAACTCCCAAATTAGTTTGCTTCCGATTTAGCAAATTCTCTGTGCACTTTTTCTTTGTGAACTCATCTTGAGGCTTACAACACGGTAAAGGCTACTGAATTCATGGTTTTATTGCCCAATGACTTTTGATATCAGCATTCCATCTGTCAAGTGCTTCATCGGCAAATTGTTCAGATCTTGAAATCTTCTCACCGGCGTGGAGCTCGAATGATGCCAAACTGGTGCATGTTTGAAGCGAGAGAGAGAGAGAGAGAGATTTTGTTTCACCAGACAAAATGCTCTTGTTAAGTTGGCTTTGTGCAACATGTGAGGCAACGAGATGACAATGCCATTCCGAATCACAAAGTTTCAACTTTTATTCGACATGCTTGGGATATCTTCGTTCGGAATGCATTTTTTGCTAACGGTTTTCGCTTGGCATTTTTTTATGTTTTTAAATTAATAAATGGTCATTTCATCGTTCTGGCCTGGCCTCGTCTTTTTCTTGGCAGAGGGAAAATGATGAGTGAATATAATGCGCTCGCTCGCTCGCTCACTTGTGTTTGGACTTTGTGGCGAGTGCCTGCAGGTTGGCCGGTCCTCCCCAAACAGAAGCCAAGACCTCCTTCTCAGTCCTCAGAGCGTCCACTAGATGGAGCTCTCTCCCTGACAAGGCAACCTTTTTAAGCGCCTGGACGACTGCGGGAGGCCCTGACGTGTAGCGACTGAGCCACTTTTCAGCCTGCTGATGGACAGACCCCACACCTTCCTCTGCCCGAGTCTCTTCAAGCGCTCCATCCGCCAGCCCAATCCGGACGCCAAATTGAGGATCCACTTTTGTCGCACCGCAGAGCAACTTGAGGGACGTTTGGCTTCCGACGAGACGGACGAGTCGAGCGGCTCCGCCCCAGCCTGGGACCAAACCCATGTGTTTGTGGACAAACTGGATCACACTGCCAGGCGCCATCAATCTGAAAAAGAAGGAAGGATCAGACTTGAACGGGCAGTGTCCTGCACTGCAAAGTGAAGCTCATGGGGGCAAGCGTCGACTAACTCATGCGTGCACCTGAAATCACAGGCGGTCGTAAGTTCTGCACCTCCGCCCAGAGCTCTCCCCTCCACCAGAGCAAGAGAGATCAGCGGCAGCCTGCACTGGGAACGCCACATACGCTGTACTGTTGCGCTTGAATGATCTCAAACAACAGCAACAAGCCTAAAAATAGCCCCTCCCTTACCTGAGAAGTCTTGTTAGAACATTCTGCATAAACATACACATCTTCATGCCATCCTACAACCCAAAAGCGACATCACTTGTGAGCGTCAATGAAATGTGGTCGGTCATCAGCTGCTGAAAATGTTCAGCCGTCGTCATACTTGGCGTTTGGATAACGCTTTGACAGCGTTAAGGTCGGATCCGGAACAGAAAGTTCCCGCGGCACCCTGAAGTATGAGGCCTTTCCCATCTGCCCACTGCTCCAGTTGGCTGACTTTTTCCTCCAGCTGCACCATCATAGCACCTGGGATAGAAGAGCAGCGCTTCTTGACTCAACCAAGGCCCACCATTTCCATTTGATATGACCGAAATCTCACCGGCAAACAAACATGTCAACAGAAACGCGAAGCTCGGTGCATTTCATTGTCCAGGTAGGATAGTGGTTCTTGAGAATTCTTACCGGTGAAGGCATTCATGTGGGAAGGGTTGTTGATTGTGAGGATGGCAATGCCAGACTCCTGTTTGCAAAGATCAACAGAACCTCCAGGGAAGCCCAGCAGCTTGGCCTTTGTTTCCTCCTGGTCAAAGTCCACCTTGGTGTAAACGCTGTCATTCATCTGTCTTTGCCACATCCTTGACGACAGACAAAGTGACGTTGAACCAGTATGCGGAGACAGATGTCTGCAGTGAATTGGACGGAGAAGAATAGGATACCTGGACCATCTGCCACACCCGTGGCTCTCTCTCAGCAAATGAAGCCTCGCTGCATGGATAACCATCATCCTTTGGCATGGGAACGAAAGCAGAATGGTTACAGTGAGCTTTGCGGCCAACTACAGATGGTGCAGCAAAACCAATATTGTAAAAAGCCACGCACGCACATGACGTTGTTGACACTGTTTAGATTGGTTTCACGACAATGCAGTGTCGTAAAACAGCAACCTCCTCAACACTTGATGTTGTTTTCTTCTCACTTGGGCAGCATAAACGTCTAAGAGCAATCTGGAAGGTCAAACTGAACTCCTCCGAAAGCCGGGAGCTTGCTCCTTTCCTTGTCTCGTTCGAATAGCGTTTTGCAACCAACATTCAGGCGCATTACCGCCACCTAGCGAAGAGGGGAAATTGGGTTATCTGAAAAGAGTAAGTCAATGAATAATAACAACGGTATGATTTTCATTCTTTTATTTCTAAAGCGAAAATAGAAAATTGCAATGAGACACAAATTAAAAAAAAAAAAAAAAAGGTTCCTTGCCCGTCCCAAGAGAGGGGAGGGGCGAGCAAACAGACACGCCAACCAAAACCATGACATTAAAACAAGGAAACAAACTGTGACGGATCTTGACATCATGGTTTTGATGAAACTGAGGGAGGGGCACGTGTCCCTTCATCCCTCCCCTGTGCCACCTTTTTCTCGACGTTAATGTTGCTGGACCCGCTCGGAGAGAAAAGCAATCGTTGCAAACATAACAGAGAAGGGAGTCAAGCGAGGTCCGGGCCCTGCGTCACGAAGCCATGACAGTATTTATAGCCATATGACGTCACGACGTCCGAGGCTAGGATTTCTGGCACCACAGCACTGTGGAGGGCGGGCGGGCGGTTGGGCGGGAGCCACCTGTTATTCCGGTCCATCTTGGTTGTGTGCACGGCTTCCCTTCTTTTTTCCCTTTGTATAGCCGGCCTGGTCCACTGCTCGAGCACAGTAGATGTGAGAAAGGGACATTCCTCTTCGTCCTTATTTGATGACAACAAAGGCATCACTTTAAGAGCGGTGGGGTCAAATTCTTTGCCCCGATATGATAGTCAGCTGAGTCAAGTCCTGACATGTTTCCATTCATGAGTAGAAATAGCAACAACAACAACAACAACAAAAAGGCCTTGTCCTTGTTCAGTAAGAGAGGAAATGAAGCACAATCTAGGTAACGTCAGCAACAATCCCGTACAATGAGATGATTGTAAGAATGCCGTGAGAAACAGCAGCTTTCAAACTGGAGTTCAAATGCAAAAAAACAAAGCAGCCTTTGGTGCAGCAAAGTTATCAAAGGGAAATCACAAACAACTATGGAGTCAACAGAAAATGCTCGGAAGCTCGCGAGCCGACATATGTACGTACAACAGCCATTACATTCAAAGCAGAAAGGTGACCAGTTGATGACGACGATACAGTTGATCTGACGTCAACATGACCGTCGTGCCATTGTATCTCTTTTTCATACGTGGAATTCAATTTTAATGATGAGATTGCATCACCTTCAGTTTGTAGGATGAAGATAGTAAATAGCTTCAATAGAGACCTGAGCCAAGGAAATCCCAATGCGGCTCACCGTGGCGTGGACATGTTACAGCTATTATCTTCTCATGATCTTGGCTCAAGTGGATTCATTTGGAAGCAAACTCAAATGGGTGACAGAGGAGATCAGAGTTCCTGTGTCCAACAGTGGTGCGGGCTGAATAGAAAAGCGCAGGTTCTTTGGAGTTCGCTGCTGTGAGGTGAAGAGCAAAACGTGAAGATTGGCGTTTGAGGATGCCACGGAGACGAGGGAGCGGCCGGCCCGCCGGGAAGGCGCACGTCGGTCGGCTTGACGCGCGAGCTCGGTGAAGACCTTCTCTTGGAGGAGCTGTGCGCCTCCGCTCCATCCTGTGGCCAAACGCATGAATTAACATGAAAGATGATAAGACCGTTCGAGCCACTATTAAATGGAGCTCTCCAAATACTTTACATTGTGTCATGTTTTTCCATCTGTTATCTTCTTGGACCTGGGGACAACAAAAAGTCAGTTCAAACACCATTAATACTGTCAGCTTTGTCCCGTGAGGGGAAAAACAAAGAAACAAACAAAAGGCGGCCTATTTCAGGCAAATGCCAACAAACTCATTTTGCACAACAGTGTGGGAATGCTTTGGAAGGGAATGGGAAAGCTACGCTTTTTGGGGTTTTCCCTTCATCGAGCTGCGAGCTTGGGAGGGAGGGAGGGAGAAGTGAGGGCGAGCGGGAGATTGACAGCTCACGTCTTGGACCGACCCTGGAGCAACTGCTAGACGTACGTGAGTGAGTGAGTGAGTGAGTGAGTGAGTGAGTGAGTGAGTGAGTGAGTGAGTGAGTGAGTGAGTGAGTGAGTGAGTGAGTGAGTGAGTGAGTGAGTGAGTGAGTGAGTGAGTGAGTGAGTGAGTGAGTGAGTGAGTGAGTGAGTCAGTGAGTGAGTCAGTGAGTCAGTGAGTCAGTGAGTCAGCGAGTCAGTGAGATACACAGCTTGTGTCATCACACAAACACTTTTGCAGTGGAAGGACGTTACTGTGACTTATCGTCGTACGTCACATTGCCCAACGAGTCGCAGAGGAGGAGCTGGCGGCGCATGAGGACGCTGCTCCGGCACCTTTAGTCCCATCCCATCCGTCTCGTCCTCAGCCGCATAGTGCTTGAGAATTCTTTCCAACGCTCCGTAGTTGGAACGCGAACCCTCGGGGCGTGGGTACGCGGCAAGAGTGAGGGGCTTCCAGGGATGCTCTTTCAGCTTGCCGGGTCTGGAGCGCTCCGTCGGAGAAACAGAGGCCACTTTGGCGAGTGTGCTTTGGCTGCGAGTCCAAGGCTCCTGAAGTGAGATGTCCAGCGGCCCAAGGTTTGCTCCCTTTCTTGCACGGTGACCAGCGGAAAAGGGATTTGCCGGCTCGTCGGCGGCTGCTCCGCTTGCTCTTTGGACCTTTTTCCGGACCTCGGAAAGGCTGTGAGGGCTTAAGGCGTGGCCAGCACTTGACTCTTGCCTTCCGTTGACGCTGCGAGATGTGCAATTTGTCATTGTGGCCGCTTGGCAGCTATTTGGGTCCACTTTGACCTCGGGAAGATGTGAAGCGGGAGCGGCTAATGCGTCTTCAATAGCTTCGGGGCAACGCAAGGGAAGTAAACACTGGTCCGGTTCGGGTTCCGCTCGCCAATCATCTGCTTGCGGAACGTGTCGGCCCACCTCCGCTTGAAACAAAGTTCTGTTGAACTCTGCCGTTTTTTTTTCCAACGTGACGTTTCTCCTGGAGCTCCGCAAACTGGGACTGGTTGGTGAGATTTCCGGGGAGGAGATGAGCCAATCTACAGATAATTCCTTGACAACTGGAGGCATAGCAGGGCTGGAGGCCGAGCGGGCCCGGCTCAGTATGTTGGCTTCGGAGAAACTCTTCTGGACTGCTGACAACTTGGTGGCGGTGAACGGATGGCAAGACCAGCGCTTGTGGCTGCTGCCGCCGCCGCCGTCGTCGCCGCTGCAGCCCTTGCAATCGGGAACGGAGTAGGATGCCACGGCGCCGTCTCGAAAAACCTTTCCTTCATTTTCTCGCAACATGGCTTGGAACTTTCTAACAATGGACGGACTGCCGTACGTTTGGTCTAGGCTGAGACACGGCCCGTGGCGCTTTGTTGTTGCGGGGGGGGACTCGGGGATGTGGAGTTCCGTGTCGGTTTGAGAGGGAGCCCGGGAGAAGCTGCCAGGTGGAACAGGGGGGGCTACGTCAGTGGAATTCTTTTCCCTGTCGGTGTCATGGGGTGACAGGGCGATCCAGTTTTCCTTCTCCAACTCTTCAAGTTGATTGTAGATTTGGCTGAGATCACATGTTGCCTCATCATTTGACATGAGTGCACTTTTATCAGCGTCCTTCTCTGGTGAGAGGCGCCGCTCAGATCGACTCAATCTGAAAGAAAATCAGCAAGGATGTATCCTCTGTGTATTTCATTCCGATTCGGATGCTATGTTGACGTACGATTTACTCATGTGTGAATGTTCAGCTATAAGACTTCCCTACCTTTTCTCCTCACTCTTCTTTTGGATCTCATCCCGGTAGCTACAAAGTTCCTCACTGACACGAGCGATCTCCTTCAGAGCCTGGAAGAGATGGATGGATGGATGGATGGAGATGTGCGGCTCTTTCAGCTCAATACTTTCAATCATTTGACGTTGAGCCCAGAAAAGTAACTGGTGATCACTCACAGCGTTGAGAGCAGTGGTGCTTTGCTTCTTCTCACTGGCATGACGCCACTCAAGCAACAGTGGACTTTCTCCAACGCATTGATATTCTTCATTCACCGCCTCGGTCGCCTGTCCATGTCCATTGGATTGAGGGAAAATGCTTTCAAAGTCGCAAGTGTTCACAGCATCTTTCCACCCGCATTCATTGCCAGTTGACAGATCTCCTGGACCGAGTCTGTCGGACGCGGGCCGGGTCTCACTTCCCATGTCGGCTGAGGGCTCGAGGAGCTGACTGCCGCTGCTCTGCGTCTGGGACGAGTCACTGAGCACGCTGGAACCAGAGCTGAGCGAGCGCACACTCGGCGTTTCTTCTTCATTCCGACGGCCGGAAGCCCCCTCTCGCTTGGCCCTCACCTCGCAGTACAACTACAAGAGAAAAATGGCAAGCGTCACGTTTGTTCGATCGTTTGTTTGTTCGTTGAAGAATACTCTGAAATGCAGGTGGAACGTACCTCTTCTATTTTGCGTTGCATATCTTTCAGTTGGCTCTCCCATTCCCTCCTCTCCGTGTCAAATCTCTCCAGTAATTGGGCTTTCTCCTTCAACCAATTCTTCTCGTTGTGCTCCAGGCGACAGCAGCGCAGCTCCATGTCGCTCGGCCGCGCGTCCGCCAGAAGTGGCCTCTCTTCGTCCAGACGGAGCCTCGGCGTCTCGCTGCGCTTTTCACAGCTCGCCGCTGAGTCGGAACCTTCCGCGCATTGGACTCCGCCGCTGCTGCTGCTGCTGCTGCCTTTGGATTCCAGCTGAAGAGAAGCAAACACAGAAAGGAATGCAAGGGGACAGAGAGGGAAAGAGGGATGAGAGCCAGATGGGAGACCAAAAAAATAAAGGAATGATGAGAATGAAGGAGCGGCAGGAAGGAAGGAAGGAAGGAAGGAAGGTTATGGAAGTGGGGAAAATAATGCAGCGTGGGATCAATGTTAGCAGGAAAGAGGGAAGATGGAAATAGGAACATATCCTGTGAGAACTTGCTTGAGAGGCCACGCCATGCCTTGCCATGCCATGCCATGCCATGCCATGCCATGCCATGCCATGCCATGGCTCCCTCCAGCAACACAGGATACAGCTCACATGATCACAGTGACAAGTTTAACTTGGTACTGTTACTCAGCTGCAAAATTTGATAGTTGAGCTATTCTCTAACAAAATGAATTCAGTCCAATTGGATTCATTTCTTTAGAATATTGTGCTCATTAAAGGATGCACCACTCACTTAACAGTAAAGTTCAAGGGTAAGGTTTTGATTTAAAAAAGACTTTTTGATTCAACATAATTGATTAGATATTTACAAGCGACTCTGGATTTCACGGAAACGTGACACGATATTACAAGTTTGTCTGATTTGATGTGCAAAATGGAATCGCGTGAAAGCTCGCCTCAAATGTCTTCCATGAAATTGAGCTCATTTAAGCAAAGTGAAGAAATGTGACTATGCTGCAGTACATTCTGTGGTCAAAGAATCTTGTGCTAAGGCTAGAATAGATCCAGAAAAATGCTAAGCAGGGGAGACAGAGAGAGAGAGAGAGAGAGAGAGAGAGAGAGAGAGAGAGAGAGAGAGAGAGAGAGAGAGAGAGAGAGAGAGAGAGAGCGAGAGAGAGAGAATGCTTGCAAGTGTGTCAGTGACAAAAGTCTTACAAGCCTCGGTAGTCATGCTGCTATTTCTGCCTGTGGCCTGCCTGCCTGCCTGCCTGCCTACAAATTATAGACAAGTCCTCCTTTTTTTCGGGGCTCCAGACACTTTGTAAAGTTACCTTGAATCGCAGACTGATTCGAAAGGTGAACAAATACTGAAAGAGCTGTGCAAGGAAACACAAACGTGGTACAGCTACATTTCGGTAGTTGAAAGAAAACAAAGTTCCCAATGCACAAAGTGCACGCACTCTTTTACCATCATGCCTGTGTGGGTGGCAGAGAATACATGCGAACAGTAAGTGTGTCGCTACGGTGACCCACTATAAATAGGGGACACTCATGTCACATTCCCGGGGTTGGTGAAGAGACTAGGTAGAGGAGGGGGGCAGGGGCAGGGGCAGGGGCGGGGGCGGGGCCAGGGCCAGGGGGCAGGGTCTGGCTGCTAAGACGCAGAGAGACGTCGCCTAGCTGCCAGCAGTCTTCATAAATCAACAGCACAAAGTAAAATGTGCCTGGAAATATCTGGCCATCCTAAGAGCATCCTGAATTTTGCTTCGGGTCAAACATGTGGAGGGAGGGAGGGAGGGAGGGAGCGGTGCATAGCGCACAATTGTGCAAGCCACAATGAAAAGAGCAGCTCCCTGACTCAAATGAGTTTCCCCATTTTTTCTCATCGTGCAGACAAACAGATCATGTTAGCTTAGCATAGATAGGACAAGCACATGCTCTTTTAAGTCCTCCTCACTCTGCTGCTGCTGCTGCTGCTGCTGCAGTCAAAGGGAACATGCATATTTGCAAAATGGTAAACAGGCAAGAGTGTGGAGGGATGTTCCATGAGAACAATGAAGCGAAGCGCAAGACCTAGTATTTCCTCTGGTGTTTGTGCTGTCAATCTGGGAGCGAGCTGTTTGATGTTGGTACATGTGCCAATGAATCATGTATTCCAGAGCCAAATAGTAGAAGGATAGATACGTAACACTATCAGGTTGTTTTGACTGGCTAAGGACATTTGTCTCCATCGCTGGGTTCTTGGGAAGCGCACGCGCGCGGGCACACGACGGACGGCAACATTCAGCATGGAAAGCCGTGGCCGAGCATTGGACGAGCGAGCAACATTGGTCTTCGCCACCCGCAGACAGCCAGCTGGGTTACCAAGCCTACCTGTGCAAGGCGGCACTTGAGCTCAGCCCTCTCCAGCTCCCAGGCGCATCTGTCTCGAGTGTACTGCAGCTGCAAATCACTCCTCTTCTCTTCCTCTCGCTTCACCTCCACCTGCACTTCTTCCAACACTGTCTTTAGGTCCAGCAAAAGTCTCCGGTTCTCCCCTGTCTGCACACAGACAAATTCAAGCTGGGTCATTTGCTTGACAAATTTAGCACAGCATGGTTTGAGGCGCCATCAAGTATAGTGTATTTCGTAAACCCGACGCTACTTGTCCTCCTTCCTTGGACCAGACTGGGCTGGGCTGACTCTAAAAGAGATATTTTGGACTTGACGCTCATCGGTGTTGCGTAGTTACTTGTATGTCGGCCACTTCTCTGAGCAGTGACTCCTTATCCCGCATCCACTCCACTTTGTCCTGAACGTGGCGCTTTTTCAGTTCCTCAATTTTCTTTTTCAGCCGCGTACGTTGCTGCATTTGGGCTTGGTTGTCGGGCTCGGACGACATTTGTTCTTTGAGGTGCTGCTGCTGCTGCCGCTGCCGCATTTGGGCTCGGGCCTCGGACGACATTTGCTCTTTGAGGCGCGTATGTGGCTGCACTTGGGCTTCGGGGCCGGACGACATTTGTTCTTTGAGGAATTCTAGTTTTGTGGCCCCCGCGCCACCTGCACCTCCACGGTCGCAGCGGCTCTCGGAGATATGAGCGAAAAGTGTGGGCGGAGAGGAAATCCTCCTGAGTGCGTTGCGGTTTTTGCCTTTGCCTCTTTCAGTCCCCTCGATTCTGCTGCACGGTACAAACTCCCATCCTTGAGACGGGACGTAACCCCCGGCTGCGCTGTGCGGCCCTGAACCGTTTCGAAGCGCATTCCACATGGCGCCGCCCCTTCTCAAATAAAAAAACAAAAAAACAAATTCAAAGTACGTGATGGTGCTGAAAAAGTCATCAATTTGGAGTTGTTGTTGTTGTTGTTTTTTTATCCAAAGCCGGCCAAATCCTCAGAGGGCCAGGTAGCGAGCGCTTCCTACAGCAAGCAGTCCTGGTGCAGGACGTCATGGTCCCCTTGGTGTCTCAACAAACACAAGATTCACTCTTCATCTGGCGACAATGTCCGCTCCTTCCTTTGTACGACCGTGCTTGAAATGAAGGCACGGCCAGCGAGGACATGCGAGCAGGCAGGCAGGCAGGCAGGCAGGCAGGCAGGCGCCCAAGCAGTAAGCGCTCCAGCTAGCTCTCCGGTAAGAGAAGGTGCCAAAAATATCATCGAGCCCACTCCAGCGGGAGTATTTTTACCCCCTGTAACCATGACTTGACTTTCCAAACGCCAGACAGGATCGAGTCTGAAGGAGACCTCGAGCGGCCCGTCAACGCCCATGTCGTCTTCAAAGCGCCATCTGACCTGACCTGACCTGACCTGACCTGACCTGACGCTATCGCCATGGCAATGGACAAATCCACGCCCTCTTGATGGTTACGTACGGAGAACGTAGCAAGTTTGCAAGAGTAAGTTGTCCAAACGAGACGCAGCGCAAATGCAAGCTTCAAGCGGCAACAAAGCTTTTTCAGCAAACGGCTATTTGTTTCACTCCTCTGTCCAACAACAACCTTGGCAAATGAGCCAGAAATGAGCCCTTACCTCGTCTCGAACGCAGTCTACATTTCAAGCAGAGAAGAGTTCAAAGAATGGCGAACCAAGCTTCGTTCAAAACAACTGCACAGGGACTTCCCACAGCTGGACCCGTGCTCTCGCTCTCTCGCGCTCCCTCTCTCGCTCACTTTCACGGCCATGACGAATGTGTTAAGCCGCTTGCTTCTGTGCTGTCTGAGTTAGGATTGGAAATGAAGTAGCAAGCGCATACTGTACTGGAGCTGTCATTGCTGATGCCTGTTGGAGCCCAGTGAATGCTGCGCACAACGACAGCAGGGAGGAACAGCACAACAAGGAGCAACTTTTAGTGGCACCTCATTTGTGTGCCGCGACTCGGCCCCACTTGTTTTATGAAATGTGGGTTGTCATGGTTTCTGTCTGTCTGTCTGTCTGTCATGGTTTCTGTCTGTCTGTCTGCCTGTCTGCCTGTCTGTCTGTCTGTGTACTCGCCCCTCCCTTCCTGTGTCCTCGCCCCTCCCTTCCTGTGTCAACTCACAATCAATGTACTGATCACAGTCACCTGGCTCTCTCTCGTTACCTGGCTGGTATTTAAGTCCTGTCTGCGTGTCACTCCGCGCCCGGTCGGGCCGTTGTTGTGGTTGTGTTCATGGCGGCAGGTCTTTTTGCGTCACGTCCCGTTGTTGGTTTTGTGAGTAAGTTATGTCAGTTTACTGAGTTTGTTTTTGTCAATTAACCCTAGTCCAAGCTGCACTTGGTCGCCCTGTTCCATCCGTTCCTGACATTGTGTCCTTAGGAGTCCGTCCGTCGGCGTATTTACTGCACATTAACATTCTGATTTGTCTCCAAAAACAGGAGCATAAATGTCCGCTCCTTTTCCAGGGAAAAGACGTTCCTGTGTGTTCACGAGATTCGAAGGCAAAGCAATGTGATCTAGCTGCTTTTTTTCAGTCAATCAAATGAGGAGAAAAATGGTGACAGTCTGCACGTTACTGTCACCAGCTCATATGATTGCAAAAAGCTGAGCGAGGCAACTCCGCCATCAAACACAGCCCCCACAAAAGATCTCCATTTCAATCATTTTTTACTTTTGCATACTCACCCAGTCCTCCACCATGGCCCCCAAGGTGTTTGAGCCCCTATAGAAGTCATCCCAAGCGATGAATGAATGGATGGCTTGAGCTGTGCTTGCAAATTGATCATGAAAATCCAACAAAACGCTACATGAAATAAAACGAAAAATTGAAAAAAAAACAAAGACACACATACGACATTCAGTTGTGAGGCCTACAGAACAAAGAAAAGAGTCAAAAGAAATACAAGTTTAAAAATGGTGGCGTAAGAGAGTGAGGAAAACAGAACAAGAATGAGGATCAGCAAAATAATGGGCTGAAACATCTTCATGAGTGCAAACAAAAACAAAAAGGGGGAAAAGGAGAACAAGGGTTAGCCTAAAAGCCAGCAACCATTTTTTCACTGCAATTATTCGGGAACTTGCACAGTAACGCGTCAAGCTTACGGAGAGAGGCTCCTCTGGTTCTTTGTCATCTTGTCTAGGAACATCCAAGCGGTCAATGAAGCCCTGCAGCTCCTTCCTGAAGCCTTTCATCTGCGCGTTAATCCGATAAAGCAGTTCATGCTCTCGGATCCTGCAAAGCCAGCGTTCCTCAGCGGAAGGCTATACGTAGAGCTGCACGTCGAGCTAACGCGCACGTACCTAGCACCTTCGTCTTGGTCGTCCAAGCTAGCAAAGAGCTCGCCGTTGGTGACGTACACCCGAGCCTCAGCAATGATGGCGCCGGTGTCGGCAATGAGCCGGTCCACGGTTCGGCCCAGCCTTTCGGCCTCCGTTCGGATGTCTATCATTTGCTGCCGCTCCTTCGGGCTTCTGGATAAAAAACGGCTCTCCACAGGTGAGTAGAGGGAGCGCGTTGGGGTGAGGCAGCGGATGTTCCTCACCTCGTCCGAGTCACTCTCGCCTCCAACGGGGCCCTCCCGTTTACGGTGAGGTGGCAGGAGGCGAGGTGAGGAGCCAGAGCCGGAGCCAGAGCCAGAGCCAGAGCCGGAGCCGGAGCCAGAGCCAGAGGCCGAGGCTGAGGCCGAGCCGGAGGCCGAGCCAGAGGCCGAGGCCAAGGCCAAGGCCGAGCCCGCGGCCGAGCCCGAGGGGGTGTCATCGTCCCGCCCCCCGTCGCTCTCAACATCACTGTCCCGTGGGCTGCTTCGTATGCCCAGGTGCGAAGCCAGGTCATAGCGCTGCATGTTAGATAGCAGCACTCGGTTCTCATATTGGAGCTGCATGACTTTGCCACTCAATTCATTGATCTGCAGACGGGCTGCCTTGAGTTCCTCCTGGAGGGCGTCCATTTTAGCCGGCTCGCTTCCTCCTGCGATGTGGAAACAAGGCAACGGTGCAAATGAGATTCCACGGGAAGGAGGAGGGCTTAACGCATTTTCTCTCCCTCTGTTTTTCTTTGGAGAAAGGCAAAACAGACCTCCTCCCCCGTGTCTGGTGCCAGCTTCATGGGATCCAGCTTTGTACTTGAGCTTGTTCAGCTCATTTGTAACCTAAAAGCAAAAGAGAAGGGCATTGTGAAAAATGTGGCGCCGAAAAAAGCCCACTCTGGTGCTGACCTTTTTGTTTTCCTCCTCCACATCTGCTAAATTCCTGCGCAGGAGTTCCGCTTCATCCTCCACCAGTTGCAGCTGCTGCCTGAGCTCAGACAGCGCCTCGCTCTGCTCTCTGCACTGCTGCCCTCCACGCCCGTCGCCATCCGCAGCCACCAAACTAGTGAGCAAAGGACGAGGAGCGTTGGCAATCACCGAGGGCGGGCGGGCGGGCGGGCGGGCCCGGCCCAGCCCAGCCCCGCCCAGCCCCGCCCCGCCCCACCCCGCCCCGCCCAGCCCAGCCCAGGCCCGCCCCGCCCAGCCCCGCCCAGCCCAGTCGATCCACCATTCGGTCCTTGAGCACATCCTACCTACCTGTCTTCCCTCATGTCGTCCAACTCGGCCTTGAGCCCCCTGTTTTCCACCTCCAACTCGACAATCTTCCTCCCCAGGATGTTGGCTTCCTCCTCCACCAGGCGCAAGCGGAGCTTGAGCTCGGATTCCCGCGTGCTGGGCGGGCCCCCGGCTTCGCCTTTGGGCAGCGGGCTGTCCACGTCCCCGTAGAAGGAGCGATACTTGTGCAGCTCCTGCTCCAGCCGATCCTTCTCCTTGTCTATCTTTGCCATTTTTTTCCTCATCAAGAGCGCCTCCTCTTTGATGAAGGCCACTTGGCACTTCAGATCCTCATTTTCTTCCTGCGATTAGCGGTGAGGGACGCGGTTTACTTGGAGAGATCGATCCAAAGCCAAGGTAGCGAAGGTTGCGCTCTCGGCAGACTCCATCAGGTAGCTCACTCACCTCAGTTGGGGTCTGCTGAGTCTTCCTCTCTTTCTGCAGATCCTTGCTTCCTTTTCTTTTCAGGGACAGCTGAAGGGAAAGAGCGTTTACGTCGTCACATCACCACTGTCATCATCATCATCATCATCATCATCACCACCACTGTCATCATCAACACCATCATCATCATCATCAGCTGTTGCTGAATGTCACTTCATCTGCCAACAGCGCTTTCTATTACTCGGAGGACACGTGTTGATATGTCACATCCATTTTGTGAGGCAGCCACAGAACTGCCTTGGTAGCAGACTCCATTGTTCCATTGTTTTGGCTGGGCTCCTCACCTCTTTCGCTTTCTCTAGCTCGTTGTGAAGAGCTTGTTTGGTGACTTCCACCTCTATCAGTCGCTGCCTTAAGCTCTCGTTCTCTTCTTCCGTCCGTGTCCTCTTCTCCTCCACGTTCTCCAGCTCATGGTGCAAGCGCACAGACACGTCCTTTGCCACCTGTTTGGTGGGGCAAGAGCATGCAATTTTGCAAGCTTGAGGCAGGCCGGTGCAAAGAAAAAGTCACCGGGGTAGGTACCTTGAGGTCTTGCTCCAGACTTCGGAGCATCTCTCCATCCACTTGGCCGCTCTCTGTGAAGCGGATCCTTTTTCTCTCCGCCTTCTTCAGGCGATATTGGAGTATTCGGCAATTCTTGTTGGCTCTCTCCAACTCCCTGCGCATGTCGTGCAGCTGGCAGGCGTCTTCCTCGTAGAAAGTGTCCCGCATCTCGTCCATCTCCGCTCGCATCTCCTCAATTTCAGTCTTGGAAACAAACAATAGGATTGAATAGGCTTTCACAAGTCTATTTCAAATGTCCAGCAAATGAAGATTGGACGTGGCATCGTTTGGAAAAAGTGCAAAGGCCTTCCTAACGTGCCATCTAGCGGTTGACACAATGCAGTCACCGACATTCAAAGCGCTGGCATTTTCAAGCACGTTGAGGTCAACGGCTTCAGTAAAGGTGCCGGCAAAATGTCGCAAACCATTTCTGCTGTTCCCACTAATGACAAAGCCACCTTTGTTGCACATTTGCTATTGGCTATGTAGCGGAAAGATGGTGGCGAAGCATGTCAGCGTCCTGCAGGTGACGCACGCCCTCGAGCGCATAACTGGACCTTTGAGTATATTTTAAAAGTGCATTGATGTGATGGAATATTCATTCTGAAATGGATAGTGGGTTTCTAAAATAACGGAACAATGAAATATCAAAACCTTTAAAGCATCTATGATATGATGTGTATATGCTTGGTGTCATTTTGATGTGGGTTTTTTTGTTGGTTTTTTTTCATCCCCGACAGTTGCAACGCTAGTGCAGACATACAATAGTTAAAAGTCCGACGCAGCAAAGCCAGGGCATGGCCCGGCCTGGCCCGGCCCGGCCCGGCCCGGTTACAACGCAGCAAATGGAAGGCATCACGCAGGCGGGGCAGTGACACTGCATGCACAAGTTGTAAAATGGGCTGAGAATTTACTACCTTAAGATCATCATTTTCATCCTCAAGCCGTTCCACCTCCTCTAGCAGCATCTGGTCCTGCTGGGAGGCCACTTGTGGGGTGGGCTGAGGCTCAGGGGGGGAGGCTGCTTTGGCCTGCATCTTTGTTCCTTTCTTCCCTAAGCTTTTATTCAGGTGAAACTGAATCAGCTCGGACTGCAAGCAGCCCTCCTTCCAGAAGCCCGCTCCGCAGCCGACTGTGCTTTTGGAGCTTTTCTTTGTCGTTGCAGAGGCGTCCCCTCCTCCTCCTCCTCCTCCTCCTCCTCCTCCTCCCCCTCCTCCTTTCTGGCTTTTATTTCTCAATTTGGGGGATTTGCTCGCGCAGGGCTGGTCCGACACCACGCGGGGGTTCGGGGGGCAGGACGCATCGGGGCGCGTGCTGGAGTGGTCGGACGTTTGGATGCCGCCTCTTTCTGACGCGGCAGGGGCGGCGGCGGCCCGGCTCAACGTGGGGCTTTCAGCGCCGGCGAGCTGAAGAGCGGTGGGCGCGCCCCCGCTGGCTTGCTGCCGCTCCCTGCCCGATGAGACAGGAGAATGACCTCGGCTGCTTCGCCCTCCTCCCCCTGCGCCCACCACCACCACCAGATGCTTGGAGGGGTTGCTCCCTTTTGGCGTGCTGGCTTTGGGGCCGGCGGGCGAGGAGGAGCGCGCCTGCTTCCGGCTGCTATTGTCCGCCGCCTGCCTGGGCATGTCGGCGGACGACGATGGCGGCCGCTGTTGCTGCTGCTGCTGCTGCTGCTGCTGCTGCTGCTGCTGCGGCTGCTGCGGCTGCTGCTGCTGCTGCTGCATGGTGACGATGTCAGAGGCTGAGCTCATCCATAGCCCCCTAAGTCTGCGGCTGTAACACAACACCGCAGCGATTGCATAGGTAAGCTCCGCTTTGGGTGTGGACAAGAACAAACCCAAAAGAGGCAAAGTCAAAGGCTCTTCGTGTGAGAGAACCAATCAAGTCCAACGGATGGCAACTACGTCTTTCATGCTGACTTACAAATCAAGTCCAACGGATGGCAACTACGACTTTCATCCTGCTTTTTAGGATACAGTGTTTCCCGGCAGCCATCATCTCTTTTCCAACATGCACGATGATGACTCACTGTTACTCAGGTACTCGGGCAAATCAGAGCCGCTCGTACTTTCCTTCATTTGCCCGAGCATCATCTGTTCAGCTCCAAACATTCATCTATTCCCTGATTGTATTTGCTTGATGAAATTGTACTCCAAACAAACAAAAGCAGCTAGCTTCTAGTAGCTTTGGGTTTCCGATGACCCATTGTGAAAAGCAACAGAAAGTCAACGTTGGAAGCCAGAAGCTCTAAACGTGTTCACCGACAGTCCAAAAATGCTCTTTCTGCAAGGTCACACCCATCTGATCAAATAGGACGACGACTCATGCTCTCTTCTTACCTTTTAGGCGGATGCTGAAGCTCAGTGGTGATGAAGGCAGGCAGGCAGGCAGGCAGGCAGAGGGGATTCCGGCTGGGCCGGCCGGCCGACTCCAGAGCCTACCAACCGCCAGCCGGCAATTTGCATAGTCATCAATATTCATGACATTACATCATTGCTGGCTGGGCGGCCCGCTCTCATTGGTGGACCGCCTGCCTGCCTGCCTGCCTGCCTGCCTGCCCGCCCGCCCGCCCGCCTGCCTGCCTGCCTGCCTGCCTGCCTGCCTGCTTGCCTGCCCGCCTGGCTGCCTGGCTGCCTGGCTGCCTGCCTGCCTGCCTGCCCGCCCGCCTGCCCGCCTGCCTGTCTGCCTGCCTGGCTGCCTGCCTGCCTGCACGGGAAACGTAATATTTTTATTTTTTAGTGGCTACTCCTTGGTGCATGTGCAAACATTTGATCAAGTGGCTGTATGTGTCACTCATTATCTTGCAAACCGATGTGCGCGTGAACTCGGAAGGGCTCGCTCGCCCCCTCGCTCGCTCATGTGCGCGTTCCCGTTCGTGATACATCGTATTGATTTTATGACACGATACTCCGGGCGGGCCGGTCGGTCTAAATTTAGACAAGGACCGCTGGTATTCAATCTTACACAGCATGGAGTTTGAAAATCTGCATACAAATGATCCTAGTCATTGTGCAAAACGTACATGTTCACCAATCAATCCCATATTGTTTTCAGCAACACACAAAAGCAGACACACCTCAGCATGTCCAAGGAGGGGGGAGGATGGATGGATGGATGGATGGATGGATGGATGGATGGATGGATGGATGGATGGATGGATGGATGGATGGATGGATGGATGGATGGATGGATGGATGGATGGATGGATGGATGGATGGATGGATGGATGGATGGATGGATGGATGGATGGATGGATGGATGGATGGATGGATGGATGGATGGATGGATGGATGGATGGATGGATGGATGGATGGGGCATGCAAGTGGGGTCCCGCATCTGACATCTGTGCTTACTGGTTACCATAGAAACCTTTGTTAAATGACGGCAAAGTGGGCCATCCGTGGACAATTCCGTGGGGTGACTTGCATCCTTTTGAAAGGAATATTTTAGAGCTGAACCTCTTATATGAATTAGAATCCAAAAAGTCTCATGTTGGCTATCTTAATAAAGAATGCAATCGGAATCCAAGGTTGTTTTTTAATATACATAGATGGGCTTTCTGTTTAAATCAATATTGTACTTGAAAAAAGCAGAACAACAACACAAAAGTAAGGTGGCCAACAAACAAGCAGGGCGCAGAGTACAAAAAATCGCAGTGTAATATATACAACACAAACACACGCGCATTCTCATTGACATCATCATCATCATAATAATCATAAAAATGAATATCGCTATGTCTGTACATGACAATTCAAAACGACAGAGAAAATAAAATGAAGATTGGAAAATAAATAAACGGAGCAGTCATTCTTCGTTAGTCATCCATACACAAAATTAGGATAGAAGTTGCCCCATCCTGCTTTTTATAGAAATGAATGATAGGATAATTGTCTTTTATTTTCACTTTATGATTGTTTACATTCAAGCCATCTGAAGACATGGACTAAGAATATCAAAGTAAACCCTTTCAAAGTATTTGATCAAAACAAAGGAAGATATTGATTCTTGAAACAATAACCGGACCCTTTTGTGTACAACTGTCTACGAGACAAGCCATCAAATAATGCCATAAATAGAATCAAACATCCTAAAATCAGGTCCACCTCATCATCACATCACATCATCACACACAAGTAGGGACATAGAAATCGTACAATGCATACAGAAATAGTATCATATTTTACACTTTGATATCACGCTGAGCTCTGCACTGCTTGACCCCCCCCACTCCGTAAGTAGCGGAAGAATCCCATCCAAGCTCAAAAGCACCACTTGGTCTTGACATGCTGTCTGTCCATCTTTTCAAATGATGGACGATATGAAGAGTTGTGCCACGTTAGCGTGACAGTTGCTTTATACATGTGAGGGGGAAAAAACGGTGTACAATGATGTTTAAAAAACAAACAAACAAACAAAGGGATTCCCCATCCGACCGATGCCGCAGAAACACTTGGATCTGACGCGAGTGTATTTTGCCCTATTTGACCTTTGCCTCTGTTCCTGGCTAAACAACATTGGCTCACCACAAGCTAGTTTCATCGCGTCTTGATATGAATACATTGAGCTCATCCATCAAAGAAGGTCTTCTGCAGATGGAGTTTACCTCAGCGTCCACTAATCCCTTTTTGCTCTTCCTTTCCTCTTTCTCCTGCTGGTGTTTTCCTGCAGCTTGTCATCTTTGCTCGCCGCCGCCGCCGCACCATTGCTGAGTCCATTGAGGGCCCCGTTTGAGACGGCCCTGCCTGCCTTGGAGGAGGCGTCGGCGCGCCTGGGCTGCTGGCGGCGGTAGGTCTGGTAGTAGAAGTTGCCGAAGAGGACGATGAAGGTGACGGCGTAGCAGATGAGGGAGTAGTGCATCCAGTGGGGGAAGTCGCAGTTGACGTAGAGCGACAAAGCCGTGTGGCCGATGGTGACGTGGAACTGAATCTGAGAGGCGAGCACAACAACCCGTTGAGGAAAAATGAAACCTCGAGCCATCACGGGCCTTTGCTAAGGAATCAAAGAATGACAACTATAGGCCATTTGGGTGGCACAAAATGATCGGATGTGTTACCATCTGAACGATGGTCAGGTACTTTTTCCACCACAGGTACTTTTGAATCTTCGGACCACAGGAAGCCAGCCCGTAGTAGAGGTACATCAACACATGGATTGCCGCGTTCATGTGTGCGCCAAAGAATGCTGAAAAGACAGCAAGCAGTTAGTTCTGGTCTTCAAGTACGTACGTATGTATATTCCTCCTTTTGGAAACACAAATCCTCGCCATGTGCTATGGCGGCATGGCTGATTGGATTGTTTTGATTGCCAAAGGCTCAGGTCCAGCTTAAGAATGGCCTGCCCGCCTGCCTAGAGCCGGTGGCCCCGGCCCCCCCGCCGGCCGCCCGCCCGCCCGGCCGGCGCCACTCACACTGTCCTCCAGCCACCCATTTGATGCCGATCCACCAGAGCGTGAACATGGTGCAGTGGTGGTAGACGTGCAGAAAGGTGACCTGCCGGAACTTTTTCCTCAGGATGAAAAACACCGTGTCCAGGTACTCGACGCCTTTGGAGATGAAATACCACCACAAGGCCCCTGCCACCTGAGCGGGGGACAGCCAAAAGCCTGATTCGAACCTTTCAAGAGACCTTAGCTCCAGCACACTGACTGGAACGTTTCAAGAGAGCTTAGGGATGTTAGTATGTCATGTCAGGGCTGCTACTTTTTGCGTATTGTTCGGCAAGCAGATCACCTGAGCTTTGGCTTCTTCTGCTTGACAGCAGCAGTTGCTGTTAGCATCTGAAACGGTGCACATTGCACTCACCCTGACTTCATTGGGGTCATCGGAGTAGTCCACTCGTTGACAGATGTAGCTGTAGCTGGCTGCCCTGGCTGCCATGAACAGCTAGCGGGAGCCAAATGAGATATCATTTGAGTCCGAAACAGACAATGAAAGACACGCCGCGCTCATTGAAAGGTGTCTGTCATCAAGATGCAAAACCCTTCCTTCCCTCCTTCCTTCCTTCCTTCACCTCTTTGAAGATGAAGAAGTTGAGGAAGACCATACTGAAGTTGTAGACAATGAGTGTTTTGCGAAGCTGGAAGGGCTCCCTGTTCTTCATGTATTTGGGCCCCAGCCAGAGAAAGAGCAGGTAGGATGCACTGATGGCTAGAGTGGGCAGCGGGTTGTCCATCAGGGGCCATTTCTCCACGCGCTTGTCTGGAGGAAGGACAGCATTGCATTCACTGCTGCTTAAGGCTGCCTGCCGAGGTTCTTAGTTTGGATTACCTGCAATCGTTAAGGTCCATTTGTAGAATTCTACCGTCTCGTGAATTAGATGAGTGACAATCTCCATGTCTGCTGATCTGAAACGAAGAAAACAGATTCCGGAATGACGCCGGTGGCGCAACTCATGGCAAATGGACTTTTGTACGATTCAGACTTTTTTTAGTACGACTGTTGTAGTAAAAGCTCGTCGCCTTTTGACCGCTCCAGTGCTGGCAGTGGTAGGTGAGACCGCAGCGCAAAATGCTCCACTACCTGTCATGATGGAATGAATAGGAGACGATTAAGCCACATATGTAAACGTTCACAAAAGGATCCATAAATAGTCTGGACATCATTTGTTAAATATTGCCAACTGCGTGTTCTGCAGATGTATGAAGCCATGCCAAATATAAACAAGGCCTGCCTGTTGTTCACAAACACGTAATTGAAACAAGTGCAGGTTCACAGTTTTGGGGTAGAATATCGTCAAATTATTATTTATCAGCTCGCGCACAAAGGCTGGCGGCCAGGCGGGCGGCCAGGCGGGCCGGCGGGCGGGCTCAGGCAGGCAGGCAGGCAGGCAGGCAGGCAGGCAGGCAGGCAGGCAGGCAGGCAGGCAGGCAGGCAGGCAGGCAGGCAGGCAGGCAGGCAGGCAGGCAGGCAGGCAGGCAGCATGTGCCGGGATAGCAGCGCATGTTGTCAGCACATTTTTTCCACCACGGGCAGCAGACGTGAGGAGGATGAGGAGGACCATAGTCAACCCTTGCCTTGATATATTACAAAAAACAGAAAACGAAGGTGACACCCATCCCCAATCACCAACAGCCCATTTGCCCAAGCCTGCTGCAGTATTCATCCATCCATGCATCCATCCATCCATCCATCCATCCATCTATCCGTCCGTCCGTCCGTCCATCATGGGCCTCTTATTGATTCAAGGGTTACAGCCCAAAATGAGCAAAAATGATCAAGCACGTTGCATTTCTAAGAGGTTTAATAGAGCTCATTTGATTGTGCGCATTTGCATTCTGCGGCATGCACTCTCTCATTCCGTCGGGCCCTCACCTAGCAAGGATGAACGCTTCTCTTAACCGCATCCGTTAAGCTATTTCCGGCTTCAAAATCAAATGAACAACGGTTGAGGACAACACGAATGATTAAATTAAAAAAAAGTGTAATTCTATCCCGCACTCTCCACCGGTTAGGATGCCCTATTACCTTTGCGTGATGTTTTTATCCGTCTATGATGACATTCAATGCAAGGTCATGAAGCGAGCGCATAAGTGTTACCTCCCTCTTCCCAGTCGGCCGTTGTGCGTTTTTCTCTTTCTTATTTTTTTTTTCTATTTTGGGTGTGTGTATCAATTGCTCGGCATCCACGGCGACTTGGATGGCGAAGGCATAAACGTGTCTCTCTCTCTCTCTCTCGCTCTCTCTCTCTCGCTCTCTCTTTCTCTCTCTCTCTTTCTCTCTCTCGCCTCCCTGGGCCGGTGACGAATAAAATTCTCCCGAGCCTTTGCAGCAGCCGCAGCTCTGTCTGTAGGTTACATCGGACGCTATTAAAGTGTGCTGCGTTCATGTCCCTGTTCCAAAATAAAGTGGAATTCTGGAAGGCAAACGTATTGAGATGGATACTGTTTTTATTTTGGAAGATCTCACCTATTTTCCGGTTCATGCGTGTCGAAGCTTGATTGAGTTGACGCTGGATGCGTAAGGATGGTGGTGGAAGGATGCTCTTCTCTTCTCTTCTCTTCTCTTCTCTTCTCTTCTCTTCTCTTCTCTTCTCTTCTCTTCTCTTCTCTTCTCTTCTCTTCTCTTCTCTTCTCTGCTCTTCTCTGCTCTGCTCTTGTCTTCTCTTGTCTTGTCTTAGCATGAGCACAAAAGGGTGCCTACCCTGCCGCATGCAGTCCGCACAAGTGCCCCAGTGACGTCGTCACGCACACCGAGGTGCAACACAAAACAGCAGTTGTGCCATCAAAATAAACTTTTAGGCCGGAGCGCAGTACTATAACATTAATTCCGAAAAACAGGGAAAGGTGCAGGGACGCTTGAGTGCATTTAAATATGTCATTTAGATATCGGTTTTCTTGCTACACTGCGATCAAATCGGTCTCTTTCCAAAATGTAGCCATAGAGGCAGGAAGAGCCTTTTATTTTGAAAGTCCTGGCCTGGCTAGAGCATCTAGTTCAGGCTGACTTTATGTTTGATGGCGAAAACGCTGGGCAGGTTTTGCTGCTCGTTTTCCTTTCCATTTTGTTTGTAACACCTTCCCTGCCTTCCTGCTGCCCATCTCTCGGGAACAGGATGATCCGTTTGCAAGTGTTCCTTCTTCACCTTTGATGCTCGGAGGCAAACGAGCATCTGGACGGACGGAACTGATGGTGCTGGTCCCAGGGCCCAATTTACTGACTGATCATACACAGAACGGACGGACGGACCGACGGACGGACGGCAAATCAGGCAGGCCAAGAGGCTTTTCTCAAGAGACAACGTCACTCTGGGTCAAAACATGAAGATTTGGAGCACAGAGCATGCTTTCAGGTACACTTTTTCTTTCTTTGTTTTTTTTGTTGTTGTTTTTTTTGATGAAGAATTCCTCAAAACAGAGACGGGTAACTAAGGCCATAAGGTCTGTGAGAGTTGCTAAGATTCACATGGAAGAAAAGAAAAAGTGTCAATAAATATATATATATATAAAATACAACACTTAGAAAAGGACTGTGTGTGCTGTTTGAATACAGTTTACAGTCAAGTTCCTCGGGCCTTCCTTTTAGCTGCTGCCTAGTCCAATCAACTGCTGCATGTGGCCTTTGATTGGCTGTCAAGCAGTTCAGGATGAAGCCCACTTCTCCACACTTAGCTAATCAGGTGGGTGGGTGGATGGATGGTTGGGAGGGCAGGTGGGTGGACGGTTGGGAGGGCAGATAGATAGTTAGATAGAGAGAGACAGACAGACAGACAGACAGACAGTTTTCTGAGCAAGTGCGCGGCAGCATGCTGAGAGCCACTTCTTAGATTGTGCCCCTGTCATGTAAGCCAAATGTTCGAAAGAGCCCAACAAAATACAAGCGACTCGCTTGACAATAATGAGTCATTTGATTCTCTTACCTCAAGTGGTTGGAGGAAAGCTCGTTTACAAGTGGTACTGGTTTGTAGTTACCCGTGGGAGACGGTGATCAAGGCCGCCATGAGGAAGTACCCTAACCCCATGAATCCGCACGTGGTGGGCGTGGACGTGCTGGAGCGCCGCCTGGATGCGGAAGGACGCCTGCACAGCCACCGACTCCTCAGCACAGAGTGGGGCCTGCCGGCCATCGTACGAGCGGTCGGTGGTCCCGCCGTCCCGTCGCCGTGCTCTCTTGGGGCGGCGCGGCTGCACTTGCTCTCAGACTTTTTTGTTTCTTTTTCTAGCTACTGGGAACCAACCGCTTGCAAACCTACGTCAAAGAGCACTCCATCGTGGACCCCGAGGAGAAGAAGATGGAGCTGTGCTCGACAAATGTAAGAAAAGCGTTCGAGCCTTTTGCCGCAATCTTTCCCAAGCTCTCTTATACGTGCATGCTCCTCTATTATCATTGGTGGTCCTTTCAGCAAATTGCCAGTCCATTTGAAAGTGTTTGATGCTAGCCACCTGGGCACAAGCTATCCTGGAAATTTCCAGAGCCAAACACCGATTCCACGTCTTGAAATGACAGCGAGCGTTGCCTTGTCCCACAGATCACGCTTACCAATCTGATCTCGGTGGATGAGAGGCTCCTTTACGCACCTCACCCAGACAACCCTGAGGTGTAAGTCCATTTCTTTCCTTTCCGTCTAGGCCTTACAACAAAAGAGCAATGCTCAAAGGGCGTTACGTACCTTTGGTGTGCTCCACAGCACCATTCTGACGCAGGAGGCCATCATTACAGTGAAGGGAGTGAGCTTGAGTAGCTACCTGGAGGCTATGATGGCGAGGAGAATGTCTGCTAATGCCAGGAAGGTAACGCACCATTGCATGCCATTCCCTCGTGCTGTTGATCCGATCGTCCTTTAATCTTGCTTGCTTTCCGCTCTGTGTGTGTGTGCGCCTGCCTCTCTAGGGTTGGGATGCAATTGAGTGGATTATTCAGAACTCTGAAAGGGAAAATATTACTCTTTGACACTTACTACCTCTGGTAAACCTGGCCAACTTTTTTTCCTCCTTTGATCCCCCCCAAAAAAAAAAAAAGTCATTCAATAGGACTTGTTTGTTCACACTTGATATTTGCAGGATATCTCGAGCGAGTGCTTCGGATGAATGCATGAAGGAAGGAGTCTTTGTGGACTTGGCTCACTGCACAGAGGCTTGCTTACCATACCAGTGGAGTGAGTACTGTCCATTTAGAAATATGCTGGAGTTGAGCAACCTCTGCGCCAATAGAGGACTGACTGTGTGCGCAACACAATTAAAGACGACAAAAGGCACTCGTGGTATTTATTTTGACCGTCCTTCGCGACTTTGACGTATTTGTCGACATCTGTCTGCGCTTGATGAGGATGACCGCGCGGATGTGAAACGTGGATGCAATCGGCAAAAATTTTTAGGTGTCAAACTCTCTCTCGCTCACAGTCAAGATGCTGCACTCCTGCAGTTCTCAATTAATCCAGAAGAGCGCGCTCTACTCGTCACCTTTGCCCATGCGCTAGAAACGGAGGCAACCCAAACACGCAATTGCCTCTGAAAGATAAACGTTTATTTACACAGCAGAGCACAATGTATTGCAAAGCATGTAGATCAATGACAACATCTGGATCGAAGTTCCTTCAAATCCCATTGAAGAAAAAAAAAAGCGGAGCCGATTGTAACAAGCCAGCATGGTTGTGTCGATAATCCTTGCCAGCGGTTTTTGCAAAAAGGCACACCAAGTTGCACAAATCTCAGACATAAATAATTGCAATCGCAAAAACAAGACATTTCAAACCTGTATCAAATCTTTATAAAAGTGAAAAAGTGAGAAAAACAAAACAGCACGGTGCGCTGACACTCGGTCGCTTCCGTTTGATTTCTCGGAGTAGAAGTGGCAAAGCAAACAATTCCCTCTGTGCTTGAAATTGCGGTTGACTTGACAGCCAGAAATCGGAAGCAGTTTGTGAACTGAAGCATTCCCCCACTTCTACTGCTCCCACTTATTGCACACGGATGCTCCTTCTACATTCTTTGGTTCTCTTTAAATTGGAGTCAGCATCGTACCTCGAAAAAGTCAACAGAGTGAAATCTCAAGGGCGTATTTGTCCCACTGTCATGGAGTGACGTCGTCTGCCGGAAGGGCTTCAAGAAATCCTGTACAGTATGTACACGCTTCATCATATTTTGGGGCGATGATCAGAATTTGAAGAGGTTAATGAAGTCTTGAGGGGAAAGGGCCACGGTGCAGCTTTCGGGGTTGTTGGCGGTGCACGGATGATTGGTGTCCTGCATGGGGTGGCAAAGGAAGGAAGGAGGGAGGAAGGAAGGAAGGAAGGAAGGAAGGAAGGAAGGAAGGAAGGAAGGAAGGAAGGACAAGGCTTGAAATAGGCCCGCCACGCCACCTTGGATGCGAAAGACAAATGTGGGTACTACTCGTGTACCTTCCAGAAAAGGATGTGACAGTGCGAGCAGAAGTGCAGGGTATCGCTGTACTGCTCTCTGCGGGGGTAGCAGCGGCTCAGCTTGAAGTACATCTTCTTCCACTCCAGGTGACCTTTGTCTGACACCATCAGACGCTTTCGGATCTAAGAGAGACAGGGAGGGAGGGCGGGAGGTAGGGGCAACACTTAAGACGTGACTCCAAGCCCATCACAAAGTAGTGGAACCCACTTTAGACAGTAGCTTGGTGTCTTATCAAATGCATTTGCGGGAGGGGGGGAGCAGAGTGTGAAGTGAACACTCCCAGTGACTGAAGCCTGCTTTATCCTCGCTCTTTTTTGGCAAGTACATTGCACTATACGTAGCATACAGGAAGTTACAAGCAGAAGAAACATCCTGATGCATCGCAGTGCCAGAACACTGAAAACATTGGCCCGCCCATGCGTGACTTTGACGAAAACACTTGGACTTGTCAGCAGCGTCAGTCGCAACGCTCACAAGCGCTTGCGCTTGCGCTTGCTAAGCGGCCAACCACAGCCGCAACAAGAAAGACGCTGTGACTTCAAAACGAAGCAATCGAAATGGAGAGTCGGTGAAGGGAATTTTCCCTCTTCCCCTCCCAGTCGAGTAGATGTGCTGACGTGCCTGTCTTTCTGTGAAGTGGTACTGGCAGAGTCTCTTCCAGAGCACGCGATCCTCAGCAAGGCTCCCGAGTTGCGGACACACTTGGCCTAGGCACACCAAGTCCCTGCCGTCCGACAGACGCTCCATGATATTCAGCTGCAGGCTGGCGGGCAGCTGCATTAGCGTCATGCCCGTTGATTTGGGCTGCAAGAAAAGAAATGCGCAAAGAAAGGTTTTTTGTCGTCCGTCAACCTTCTCTCAATGTCAGCGGCACTCACCCTGTTGATCTGGATGTTGTTTAGCTGCTTCTGCCACTGCACAATGTTGTCCATGCGCTGCACCCACATGTTGATGTTGCCGACCAGCACCGACTTGCCCATGTCTTGAACCAGACCGCAGAGCGACAGATACAGCGTTTGGAGCAGCTCCTTGATGGGGCGCACGTTCTGCTGGTCGTCCAGCACTGCGGCGGCGGCAGCAACGGGAGTGAGGGACGATAAGAGACTCACCCAGCCACACCGTTTGTTGACAGCAAACACTGACTTGGATGAGAAGTATAAGAAGGATGGCTCACCTTTGTGTACCACTCTCTCCAGAATATTCATGTAGTTCTTCTGAGCCACACCGCTAAGTGACGGGAGCTGGGACTTGGCGATAAGCTCCAGCAGCTTCAAGAGAGAGGGACATAAAACGAGATGAACTTGCGCCCATTGGCTACGGGAGGGCCACAACCCCCAGTGTGCTCTTATACTAGATACATGCACACTCGTCTGCATGGGTCCAATCCACCTGTGCGGAAAGTCAAGAAGCTGCCGGCAAGCATTTGCATTTGCCAGGATGCTTTGCAAAACAATCTTTAATCACTCGCCTGCTGATCCTGTCAAGCCAATGATTTATGGTCACCAGCTAATGGTCATCAGCTAATGAATATTAGCTGGCGGCAGCCAGGCATGCACGGAACAAATGCTGTGACATCACCGAAGAAGACGTTTGATCCTGGATGCGACAAAACGGAAGGTGCAGAGGAAGAAAAAAATACACTCTGAGCGCTTCGCTATTTCGTGAGTCTAAACAAAGTCTCGATCGTCCCTATTCTTTGCGCTTTCCTCCGACCTTGCTCTTTCAGCAGCTCATCAAGCGCCCTTTGAGCAGCCGGCCAGAACGACGTGCCTTTCCGTATCTACTTTTAGCACCCGGCAAAAGTGCACTTGGTGGTGTCGGACAGACAGACGGACGGACGTATTGTTGTAGCGCCTTACGGCACTGGACTCGGAGCGTTTGCACCAAAAAGTCATCACCGTCGAATGAGTGGAAGTGATAGAGTTTGGGTGGGTGGAGGAGAGTCCCGAGCAGCACCATGCGGGGCCTCACTGCACACTTAAGTCCACCCTCCCTCCCTCCCTCCCTCCCCCCCTCCCTCCCACGTGCCACTCACGTGGCTTCACACGTGGAAAGGTTTCACATCAGTGGGGGGAGGAGGACTTTTTAGGCTGGCTGCACTGTTACAATAAGGGTTTGAAGCTTTCCAACGGTTACTGTCATAAATCGGCTGTTGATATTATGACGTTGTTTACGTGTTAGACCATGACAATATATTTAACACTTGATGCTACAGCATGACATGGTTTGCAAAGTGTTGTTGCTGAGCGTCACAGAAGTTTTGGGCAGGCTGCTTTGAGGAGACATTTCACCCCCATTAGCATGAACCATTATGACTCATCTGCGCAAACGCGCAGTGGCTCCGTTAAAATCATCAGCAGTGTCTGCAGAGCGTTGATAAGCCACGCACACCCTGTAGAAAGCGGAACCTCATCTAAACACATCACGATTAGGGAGGGACGGAGGGAGGGAGGGAGGGATGGAGGGAGGGAGGACTCACTCTGACGACATAGTTGAACCTCCTGGTGTCCTTGATGGCGCTGCAAAAATCCAAGCGGTTGAAGGCTTCCCCCAGGGTGCAATATCCGTGGCGCTGGAATCATTTTACCAACAAGAGCTTACTTGATGACATGTTGACATAAGCAATGACAAAATGGGTTTAGGCCTTACCTCCTTGGTGCTTCCTTTATGAACATAGATCCACTTTTCCCTGTGGAAATCTGTAATCAAGGACATGGTTTGCATGAACGGCCTGCCTGCCTGAGTTTTGCGACACGGACGGAAATCAATCCCACAAAAGCTTTTGCGCGTCGGCCAACCGGAAGCCATCTTGTTTTGCCTTTTTAAATAACATCTTTAATCAAGCCACACTCAAGAGAAACAGACACGACAAGGTGGTGAGTGAGTGACTCACATGGGGCCTTGGTGTTGTTGTTAATCAGGTCTTTCTTCCTCTTCTTGGCAGCCATGTCGTAGCCCAGAGAAAGCAGCAAGTTCTCCTTGTTGAAACACTCCTGCTCGGCTTTGCGGAAGCTACGCAAACAACATTAAAGCAGTGAGATGGGGCAGCAGGAAATGACTCAATTCCACTTAGTTGCTCAAAAAAGGCTTCTTGTTTTTGTTCGCCAGCGATGAGCACAACAATCACATGCTCATCCTTTTTTGCATTGTTTCTGCGGTGCCTCAGCCCCATAGAGGCTTTGTGAACGCCACCGAAAACGCAACACTTTTGGCCCATCTTTGGCCCAGCTTTCACGTCCAAATGGATGAGGGGTGCACTCGGAATGTTGTCACGTGTAAGAGCAATTGTTTGGGCCACAAGTCAAGTCGGCTTCGAAAGAGACTCAACCGGCGTTAAGCTGCCCACTTGTCGAGTTATTAATAGAAAAGCGATTAGCAGAAGAAGGAAAACAAAGAAGGGGAGGGGGGAAGCAAACACAAGCATGGACGAAGGGGTTTTTCTTCTCCTTCTTTTATCTGACTTTTCCTTCCCATGATATTTTTCCAACCTAATGACAGTTTGGTGACGCAGATTGACGACAAACCTCTCAAGGGAGATATTGTCGTTGTTGTCGTTGTTGTCGTTGTTGTTGTTGTTGTATTTGTTGTCCACCGTTGTCTTTTTCCATCCCTCCTCGGTTTTAACCCAACATTGTCCCGGCGACCTCCAGTCCTGTCCGAGGAAAGGCATCCTTCGCTTCCTTCCTTCTTTGGGAAGATGCTCAAAGAAACAAACAAAAGAGTGGAGTCGCTAATCGATAGATCGTTGGATCGATCCCTGTTTTTTGTTGGCCACTTGCTCTTCAACGGGTTGTCGTTCAAGCGGTGTTGTCATTGCGCAGCTTCTTATATCGTCCCGGTCGGCCGCCGGAAGCACGGTGGCCCCGCCCACCTCGGAAACTTTCCTGCCCCGCCTGCAGCACGTGGATTTGTTTATCTACCGGAGCGTTGCGAAACGTCGCTGAAGAGAGCGAAACACGCACGCGCGCGCGCGCCCGCCCGCCCAAATGCAACATCACGCACGAGCGCCTTGATGACACGACGTGCGCGTGTTCATAAATTCAAGTCGCCTCGGTGGAGCGAATGTTTGTTTTTATGCCTGCTCTTCTTTGAGACACGATGACGTCACCGTCTCAGATTAACTCCAAAAATACCGCATTAACAACGAAGTGTCTGCTATCTCATACTTTGGAAACCCATTCAACGTTTTATTTGAAAGCACACGGCCAGGTGTTTGGAGTTGTCGCTGACGGAAGTGTTCCAAAGAAACACGTGCTTCGGTCATGTGGTTCTGACAGAGCCGACGCATGCAAGCGGCGGAATGGCATGAAGAGAAGAGAAGAGAAGAGGAGAGGAGAAGAAGCCCCTCCTTTTCTTTATCCTTATTTCATATATACTGTATGATGTGCTGGAACTGAGATTCACAGGGCATAGTATGTGTGGCCAGTATATGTTTTTTTATGGCTGCCTCAAAACATGAGAACAAAACGGCCAGAAATGGAACAAGGCAGTGTAGTCAGTCACTCGTGCTAATATAAATAGATCAAGTTGTTGTCGAGTATTGCGTTACATTGTGTATTATGTGGCCTTGTTTATCTTCGATAGCGTTAAGGGCTGCTGTCCCATTGTATTTCAAGACAATCCCACTGCGGACAAAAGCTTGTTAACACTCAAGATGTTTTGAGCACTAAGACAGCCCAGCCCTCATTACCTTCCGTCCACAACCTCTGACCTTTCCAGTGTCTTCATAATTCATAAGACAATCTGTCAAAACATGTCACACAGCAGCAGCAGCAGCAGCAGCAGCAGCAGCAGCACACGGTGTGCAACAGTGTCTTCTTGGAAGAAGAGCAGCTCGGGTTTTCCAGGGCAACTATATGAGTGCTTGTTTTCTTGTTTATGTGCACCCGGAACTGAACCGATCGCAGGGCACACACTGACGCAAACAACCACATGCAACACCGCCACCGGACGCTTAGAAACACACACACACACACACACACACACACATATATTGTTGCTGGAGGTTTGGGAATTGTGACTGGGGTGAATCTCATCTCATCTCATCTCTCTGTTTTTGATGTGATGTTGTGAGCAGATGAGACAGCTGCTCCATCCTGATCATGCACAACACCTGTCGCTGCTGCTCCCGGATGGGTTTCATCACTCGTTCACATTTTGAGAAACCTCAATTGCTGGCCCACACCACACACACACACGTACACACACACACACACGTACACACACTCACACATGCACACTGCCAGCTCACATGACTCACTCACTCACGTGGTGTCACTGTTGCCCTCTTGTTTGTGCCTCAAAATAACACTGGCTCACCTATACTTTTCCAACACTCATGACCCCCACACACGCACACAGACAGACAGACGGGCAGGCAGGCAGACAGACGGGCAGGCCGGCAGGCAGGCAGGCAGGCAGCCCCCCCAGCCACTGTCCCCTGAAGTTCATGTGCTGGCAGCCTTCAAGCTGACCCAATGACTTTCAATGCACTAGTCGCTGGCCAATGTAACCAACTTGCATTCAGCCAACAGCTGGCATGGCTTTCTAGAAATGATGTTAGAAGTCAAGATGTTATACATGATCAACTGAGCTGATAAGGTTCAATGAAATGAAATCCGTCCCCCGTTTTCCCATAGCGAGTGGCGTGAAATCAAAAAATGCTCTGATGTGACATCTCCGTCAAGCGCAAGCTTGACTTGAATTTGTGCTGTGAAATGGATGCTCTTTGTAAACGAAAGCTTGTTTCCCCTGTTTCTGTTTGGGGTCCAAATAAAGATTGGCTCTGTGTTAGCAACATCAGGCATGTTGAGACATGTGCGAGAGACTCACATTGCACATACTGCAAGTCAACCACTTACTATGTAGACACACTAAGAAAATAGAAGGAGAAGCCATTTGCTTGTCAGTCTTTTACGGAGGTCAAACACAAGGCTGCATGTAGTACATCGGTGACAAAAAAGAAGGAAAGATGGAGCAGGGTCACACTACAAAATGATGACGCCATTAGGAAAACTAGTTCGAGCAATTAAATGTATCTCGTTGCAATGAATTGAAATGCCATTGCTCCATTCTTGATTACGTTTGAAATGAATTGAAACAAAGCAATGTACTGTATGGAAACATATATAAAAGAGAATACTCTGAAAAGAATACAGCTTTAGAAAGTCAAGGTGCAAGGCATTTAACGAACGATTGTTTCTTTAATGTACTCTACGTCACTTTTGCATCTATGAGCGAGAAAATGGACCTACTCCCAAACAAATGGTCATCGCATTTTTTAAAAATGTCAGTGTGTTGTCAATGGCTCTCTCAGCCATGAGTCGGTCGGTCCGTGAAGCACGCTTGCCAGCGTAAGAGAGCCGTGGTCAAAGAGTTTGTACGGCAGAGTCCCTTTGACTGTCCAAGCGTCCGTCTTTGGGTCGTAGCACTCCAAATGGTCCGAATCCTCCACAACGTCCCGGCTGTTGACGTAGCGTCCGCCCGTGACGTACACTTTGTTATGGAGCAGCGTAGCCGAATGGCGCATCCTCCTCTCGTTCAGGTTGGCGCACTTGGCCAAGCAGTTGGCCTTGGTGTCGTACGCCAGCATCCTCCTGGTGTATCCTGCCGAGACATTGCTGTGAGGCAGGCAACGAAAACACGGCGAAAGCCCTAGTCGTGATAGAAGAAGATGTTGCTGGAGGCCAGCCAGGAGCTGCTGATGCAGCTGCTTGGTGGCTGGCTGGCTGGCTGGCTGGCTGGCTGGCTGGCTGGCTGGCCGGCTGGCTGGCTGGCCGGCTGGCTGGCTGGCGACACCAGCTACTACCAGCAGAGCAACAAGGGAATGCTGCTCTTGCTTTTGCTGGCTAGCTTTGGCTTACTAGGTGGATAGAGGTGGTCGCCACACAACTCCAATGTTCATGGTCTGCTGTTTTGCAAAACAGCTTTCCCCACTCGGTGATAGATAGAATTGCCGCTGTCACCGCTTCACCTGCTGGCTCAAAGCACGGGCTGCGAGCTAAGCAAGCGGTCAGCTTGTTAACTAGTACGAAGGTAGTACTAAGGGTTATCGGCGGCGCCGCAGTACCTCCGACAATGTAGATTTTTTCATCCATCACAACAGCTGGAGCGGACACATTCTTCACCGTTCTGTTCTCCATCTTGTACCACAAGTTCCTAGCAATGTGGTACACCTACAGAAGAGGAGTGGAGGAAGGAAGGAAGGAAGGAAGGAAGGAAGGAAGGAAGGAAGGAAGGAAGGAAGGAAGGAAGGAAGGAAGGAAGGAAGGAAGGAAGGAAGGAAGGAAGGAAGGAAGGAAGGAAGGAAGGAAGGAAGGAAGGAAGGAAGGAAGGAAGGAAGGAAGGAAGGAAGGAAGGAAGGAAGGAAGGAAGGAAGGAAGGAAGGAAGGAAGGAAGGAAGGAAGGAAAGAAATTCGGATAACTCAAAACCCAGGCAATAAACAACTTGGGGGAATTTTCCCCTCTATTTGAACTTGTGCTATGAATACACATTTGATTGTTTGACCTTGGTTTTGTTGTTATTCATTTATTGTTCTAACGCTCATATGACTTGCTCCATTTAGAGCACTTTTGTCACGTCTCGTCCCCAGTTTTGCTATGTGTCTTGGTTGCCACGGTTTCCGTTGGCGTCGCCCCTCCCCTCCCCTCCCCTCCCCTCCCGTGTCACCTCAATCAATGTAACCACAGTCACCTGCCTCTTGTTTCGTGTTTTGTATTTAAGTCCTGTCTGCCCCTCACTTCCGGTCGGATCATTGTTGTCGTCGTACTGTCTTGCTGTCGTCATGTCCTGCTGTCTTCTTGTTTCACGTCCTGGCCGGCCAGCCGACCGGCCAGTCAGTCAAGTTATTGTTTGTTAAGTCATGTCAGTTTGCCTTTTGAGTTCCCTTCAATAAACCAAGCTGGTCCGAGCTGCATTTGGTCGCCCTGCTCCATCCGCTCCGTGGTAACTTTGTTTGCAAGGCAGGCAACACCAAAAGATGACTATTGTTCATTAAAATGACCACGTTGCATCATCGCTCATGCAGGCAGGCAGGCATCCGGATTTGGAAAGAGCGGTTCGGCAGCCAACGTCACCTGAATGAGTCGGACGGGATTCTGCATGGCATCTTCCCCTCCAAACATGTAGATTCTCTGGTTGGTGGCGGCCACGGCAGGGTGCAGCACAGGCTCGGGCATGGGGGCCATCGACTCCCATTGGTTGAACATGCTGTTGTACCTGAGACCGTCGGGGGGGGGGGGTAAAACAACAAAACAAAACAAAAAAAGAGATACCACCACACCGAGACTCCGACGACAAAGTCTCCCATCTGGCGTTACCTTTCCACGCTGTCCGTGAGCCGTCTATCGGACCCCAGTCCCCCCAGGACCAAGATGAAGTGCAGGTAGGAGACACTCTGGTGGCTAAAACGAGGCTCGAGCATGGGCGGCGCCGCCCGCCACTCGTTGGTCTTAAGCGAGAGGGCGTAGACGCTGGAGCGCACTCGGCAGTATTTGGCCTCAGTGCTCAGGCCTCCGATAACGTACGCCACACCGTGAAGGGCCACGTATGAAGCTTTGTACAGTCTGATGGGAAGTTTGGCCAAATGCTTCCATTCCTGGCACTTCTCATCGTACATCAGAGCTTCTCTTGAGCTTTGCTCATTGTTCTTCCTGCCTCCAACCACCAGCAGATTGTCCCTGTAGGTGCGGCGGCGAGGCTGGAGGTCCTCCAAATAGTTGTCGCTGACGCAAAACATGAGGCGCCGCACCGATTCAATGAGCTCCACGCAGAGGGCGGAGGACCGGATCAGCGGGTCGCTGGCCATGAACTGGAACAGGTAGGTGGGGTGGACGTGGCCAAGGCGCACTTTCTTAAAAAGCTCGCCGATGGCCGTGTGCCTGGATAAAGGCTCGTGGTGGATCCAAGCCAGTAGCGTGTCAAAGACCTGTTCCTCCTCTGCGCACAGGCCGTCGTCCTCCAGGTAGCCCACCAGCTCGGGCAAAGACAGCTCGTGCAGATCCTGGGAACGAGACACGCGGTCGAAGCTCTTTGCGGCCACCTCCTTTGCCTTCTCTCCCAGACTCTGACAGCCCGTCATCTCCGAGAGCCTCATCATGCTCAAGCAGTTGTCGGGGCTCAGCCGGTCCTGAAGAAAGGCGGAGCAGGCCTCGAAAAGCGCCGCCAAGTGCAGCATGGACGCGGCCTGCGTGAGAGGCAGCACGTTTTCCTCGCTGACGGCGGCCTGGCCGGTGTAAACGTAGTCCACCACGGCGTTCAAGATGGCCGGCGACAGGCCTCGCAGCCGGATCCTGCTCTGCTGCCTTTCGGCAAAGTTGTCGCAGAACATGGCTCGGAAGTAGGGGCTGCTGGAGACCAGGACGTTGCGGTGGCAAGGGATCTCTGCGTCGCCGCAACACAGCCACACGTCGGTCAGCAACCTCTCGCGTCTCAGGCTATCCAGCTGTCGGAGCACTTTGGATGACTGCTCTTTGTCTTTGTAGTGGAACGCCTCCGTTGCTGCTCGCTCCATCCTGAGGAGAGAGAGAGAGAGAAAGAAGGAAAGAAAGAAAGAAAGAACGTGGTCACTTTGGCCTAGTATGTATTTCACAGCCAGGGGTCATTTCAGCCGTCCGGCCAGCCCAATTTCATCTTCAGGTGAGAATAGACGGATGTGCTCATTTGTCAGTTTGTGTCCACTTCACTTGCCAGTGACAATGCCTGTGCGGATGTCTGTGCGAAGCAGCCGCCTAACGCTACTCATTTGAGTCCAAGCGGCTTTCTCATCCGTTGCCTTTGCTTTGCTCTTCACACCGACTGACGAAGGGGCGGACCGGACGGCGCCAATGACAAGAGCGGCCGGACCGTCGTATGATGAAGGCCCCAAGGGTGCCCAGGGCGCGTGCCCACCTCTGTCTATTGTTCAGCAGAACTGGGATTGAAGTCTTACCTTCTTGCTCGTACTTGTGAAGGCTCCTTCAACGCATTTGCAGCAAGCAAAAGTGACGCCTTGACATTTGCTTGTACGTGTTTTCTCCTGCTTTCCTCTGTCGTGTTGATGCTGCGTGACTGTCCGTCTCTTGCTACATGCTGCTTGTTTTGGCGGGCGGGCTCAGGCGGGCCGACCGGCCGACCGACCGACCGGCCTCTGTGTACATTCCTGTACTAAATATAGGGCCTGTTTGGCAACATGGTGGAAAACTCACATGTGACCTGAGGGAGAGCAGACGCCGCCATCCATGGCTGCGCGCTTGCTTTCGAGCCATTCGATCATCGACTTTGTTGACGTCTTGTGTTGCTGAAATAAGAACCCGGAGGAACGAAAAGCAACAAGCAGTCCTGGCTGTCACACGAGCGAGTCATCGTCGGCCCCTCGGAACATTTACGTTGGCACCAAACGGATTTGTCGGCATAATCGTCTGGAATTGACAAGAGGAGCACTTTCATAACTCTTGTGTTCATTTCGAGGTTCACATTGGGCTGTTGTTATGTTTGCCTTTTCCTCGGACTAGGCCAGATATTTATCTCGCTCTCACCAGAGGAGCTTGTAATTCTTTCCTTTTCCCGTCATCTTGGAGTAAAGCCACACATTTTCAGCCTGACATCGCCATCCGTGGTGGTTGTGTGGAAAATGAAGCAAAGAGGACAAAACAAATCCAAAGCCATTTGGCTCAAGATGAAGGGAATTTGTGGTGCAGGATTGCCAGGCAAGTTGTAACGCAGTACCATCTAGTGTTGAGACACCATGCTCCATATTTCTTTCATTTACTACTGTACATTTGCTCACGTCTCCTTCTTCAGGAGTTGAAATGTTTGGAAAAGCCGTGTCCTGTTCCGATTCCAGAGCTGACCATCCCCAAGGAAACATCGCTTTGACGCGAGCTAGTAAGTTCCCGTGGACTGCGTTCCCATTGAAGGGAATGTGAAATGCAGGAGTTTGTCACGCTGTCATCCCACTGGGCCAGCAATTGTACGCGTGACGTGCTTTGCTGACACTCGCTGCTCTGACGAGTGGCTCCAGCACTCTCTCCGGGCCTTGTCAATCACGCCGCTGTCGTTTTCTTCAAAGTGACGATGAATTGTCCGATTTGAGCGGAGGCGTCAATCTCACCAGCCAGCGTTACAGGAAGGTAGCTGTTGGCGCGAGACCGGACCAAGGGTTGCTTCTTCTTTCCTTCTGTCAAGAGCTTGCTTTTCATTTGTCTTCTTCTCCACTAGGTGTCAGGAAAAGGTCAGACAAATTCAGCTCGGTCATAAGCCCGCAACGGAAAGTAGATCCAAGTACTAGCTGTGCGCTACGTCCACTCCACACAATTGAACTTGTACGAGAGCAATTAGGGTCCATAACCGGACAACAATTTAGGTCTGGAAGCGTACAGCCTAGCAACGACGTCCACATTTTTGTAAACGGTCAACACTGACTAAAACCAAACGAAATTCATTTGGATTGCAGCACCGTTCATCAACAATGACAAATGATGTGATGGCAGGTGCGGACAAAGGCAATCCCGTGATGGCCCCTGGACTGGAAGGAGGGAAAGATCCACGGCGGCGGCGGCGGCGGCGGCCAACATTGATAAAGGAGCGAGAGATCACATGCGTGAGTCAGCAAGCGATTGGACAACAAGTGAGCACGGAAAGGAAGTGTGCACCATTGTGAACGTGCACGCGTATTCAAACACACTAGAGGTCTTCAAGGGCTTATAGTTAGCCGCTTAAAATTCTTTTGACCTAAGCAGCACGTGCACCTTGTGTTATTTTCCATGGCGGGGGGAACAAAAGGAAAAAACAACAACGCATTTTGTTGCACAGAGCGGCGTCATTTTCCGTTTCTTGGCCTCCTTCTCTCTGTGACTACAGGAAGTCTTGTCTGAAAAACACAAACAGCACATGCGTGTGCTCAGCGTGGCCAATGTGGACATTTTGCTAGCGCTGTGTGCTGTGGTGTGTGTGCATGTGCATGTGCATGTGCATGTAAATTCATTGGTATTCCGCTTGCGGCTCACGCTGAAGCTGAAGCAGGTGTGTTTAAAGTGTCAAGCCTGAGCAGGGAGTCCGGCGGGTGCAACGGGGGGGAGAGAGAGAGAGAGAGAGAGAGAAAGAAAACCCACAAAGGGCATGAAAAGAGCCAAGTTGTGAAGACAAAGAGACAGCACACGTTGCCTTGAGAGCGGATTGGACCCTGCAAAGGGAGACACTTGTAGCAAAGCTGGCCCAGAACAAAAGTGAACCATGTTTCACAAACAAACGCCTCTGGTCTCGTACGTTTCATTTCTGCGTCTCGTCCGGGAACAAACACACACCTCGTCGGACTTGCCAAATGATGCTTTTGCGTCCAACTAAACCTGCAGATAGACCAACGAGACACAGACCAATGTGTTTGTGTCAAAGTAAGCGACAATCAAATGTTACATTCTCAGTGACTTGACAGCATGCTTCGGGAACGTTGGAGAGCACTGGAGAGTTTTCATTGCATTCAGCTCCAGTTGCTGCGCTCAAACCACGATAAGCAGATGAAGTGACGAGCATTGATCCAAGCACTCACTATATGACTGGCTGACCGACCGACCGACCGACCGACTGCTTGCTAGCTCTCTCAACTTTCAAGCAGTAATCCCGCCATCATCAGTTGTCCAGGCAACCGCTTGCACTCACTACTGTCTACTGTTGGTGCTATCAGGTCAGGATAAAAGTGCCTGCAGGGAGTGCATGCTAATCACCCCTTGCACTTGCACTTGCACTTAGTATCTGCACATGATCACAGACATCCAGCAATAATAGAATAACACCTCAATGTGCTACTGGAGGTACATGAAGACATTCGGAAAAGCATCAACACATATTTCCATCAACTTGCAGCTGCATCATTGACTGAAAACCTGGAGCCCAAAAAATGTCCAAAACAGAATTCAAAGTCACAATGAAATGTGGGGGGGGGGAACAAACACAGCGATGGACAAGGCACAGCGAGTGGCCCAGGGAGCAAGGGCCAGGGCCAGGGCCAGGCCCAGGCCGGGCCAGAGCAGGTGCAAAAAGGTGCACGCCAACTGGAAGTGATTGGAAAATCAAGCAGATTGACATTGAAACTAGTCCAGGTGTCATGTCTCATCACCGAGTGCTTTATTATTACATATGTCGCGGTTCCCATGGTTTCTCTTGGTTTGTGTCACCCCTCCCCTCCCCTCCCCTCCCCTCCCCTCCTGTGTTGCCTCCCAATCAATGTAATCCCAGTCACCTGCCTCTCGTTACCTGTCGTGTATTTAAGTCCTGTCTGCCCTGCACTCCCTGTCGGGTCATCGATGTCTTCACGTCTGATGTCTTTTTGCTTGCTTCCTGTCTGTTTCTGTTTGCCGTCCCGCTCGGTCAGTCGTGTTATTAGAGATCCGGTTGCCGTCTGTTTCCCTTGATGCGTCGTTCCGCTTCCCTTTTGCCTCAATAAAGCAAGCTGGTCCAAGCTGCATTTGGTTGCCCTGCTCCTCTCCGATCCGTAACAATAGGTAAGAAGTAAAAATGACAACCTCATTGTCTGAATAAAAGAGAAGAAATATTGAATACAGAAGGAAAAAATTGAAACCCATGAACTAACCCTAACCCTCCTTGCAAATAATGTGTGTCCATGCCGCCGCCGCCGCCGCCACTGTTTTGTTGTAGCTGTCTGAAAATGCTTTCAGTTGTACAATGTGCTTTATTTCCATGAGTGAGACGCCACAGTGTTTCTATAACACATTGATGTTGAAATTCGTTCAATTAAGATGGGCATATTTCAAGTGTGACTCGCGTAATACTATGTCAAAACTTCAAGTCTTCTGCACAGCCACAAAAGCAAAATCCGCTCAGGCAGAGTGACTGTTAGAAAATCGTTGCTGACTTCCTTTTCCCTTTATCTATCTCCATGACAGGAAGGCAAGAGAATGGGATGACGCTCGAAGGGGGAGCAGCATAGCGAGCGAGCGAGCGCGCTGGCCCGGCCCGGCCCGGCCCAGCCCAGAGAGGGCGATGGTGACGGGCAGGCCCGACGCCACAGAGAATAACGGGGAGGCACAAGACAAGAGCATGCACGAGTAATCCGTGTCACATCGATGAAGCCGTGGCGGGATCAAGGTCGGCTCGGTGTCCCGTCAGCCGCTCTTTTTCCTCTATCCTTGAACAGCCTCAATAACTCTTCACACGATGATGTGTCAATGTTTTCTTCTTGGCCTAGAAACATTTCATCCTTCCCTTTTGTTACGGACTCCAAGAAGGACTCCACTACGCCCATGGTACGTATTTAAGTACAGCTGCGAGCGCATTGTCACGTTACAGAAGTAATACTAACTCTGCTTTATTCTGCTTGGTATGCTTTTGAGCAAAGCACACACACACACACACTGCAAATGGACCATTGTTAAGATTTCGGGGACACCGGCAGGTATACGTATATACCAGGCCAAGCATATACTATCTTGAAAAAAATAAATAAAAATTCTTTCCAAACACCTGCAAAATATTCACTATATGCGGGGGAAAGTGAAAGCAAATTTTCAACAGAAGATCATGCCTGTAAGTGAGATGACTTTAGTTCCTCAAAATCCTCCACCATTTGGCCCCTTAACACGTCTGAACATCCTGTTCTCTGTCAAAAAGCCTTGATGATAAGCAAAGATAAGCAAAGTCAGCTAGAGCTGGGCAGCGCTTGCTTGCTCGTTCGAGCGCTTATCTGGCTCTGGGAATGCAAAGTATCCAGTCCTTCTTCCTTCTTCCTTCCTTCCTTCCTTCCTTCCTTCCTTCCTTCCTTCCTTCCTTCCTTCCTCAATTGGGTCTTTTGCAACTTCTTCCAGCACGGCTGAAGTGACTGTCCTGTGAGGAGTCTCTGCATACCTGCAATTTGCCAGGCAGTGCCAGACACCAATCCGTTTGCAGCTACCGAGAGGAGCTTAGGACGTAAAGACGGGCGGCGATGGTTGCCCTCGCTGGCCCTGGCCTTCCCACTCTGGATCCTTTGGGCCGGCCGCCTCCTTCTCCTTAAAGCAACTGTCTGGCATGCTTAATGAGACGTGCGGATTCTTGCTTCAAATGCTCGTGCGGGCTCGCCGCCGAGTTCAAATTGCCCTCTGTGCTGCATTCACCTCCGCCTCCTCATTCATCTGGGTTTGGGGAGAAAGGCCATTTTGCTTACGTGCGCCCGCCCGCCCGCCCGCAGAGAGGAGGAATGCCGAGTGCTCGCACAATAGGGGCAACACAAAAGCATCGGTTTGGCGCCGCATCGGATTTGACCGTTGGCCAGGGAGAAGGTGACACAAACGCTGAGACCGAATGGGCAGAGAAAGCAAGTGGCAGGGAACGGAGACAATAAGGTTTTCAAGTAGATGACATCATCAATAGCATCTTAAGGAGAGCCACAAAGTTAGCTGGCTAGCTAGCTAGGGGGCTGACATGCAGCGTGCAACACCGCAAGGTCAGCATCCATGCCACACACAGTAAAGGAAGAATAAAGAGCGTCGTCGTCACTGGCATTCGAGAGCTTCCCCACACACACACACACAGACAGCAAGGTGGCCATTGGGATTTTTCTGAAGCTCACATGCTGGAGCCAATAAATGCAATCATGATCAGACATGTGAAGCAGACCTCCCTCACGTTGCACACCTACTAAGACAGACAACCGCACGCGGCTACCACTGAGGCCTGAATGATTGCCCAACCGAGAGCCGTGTGTAAAATGCCCAAGCTATGTTTGCGGGCGTGTCTGGAAACCAGATAGGCAGGCGTTAAATGGGATTCTTCCGTTTGGACAGGATGCAAAGATAGTCATTTGCCACGGTTGATGCTTAATGAAACGTGCGGATTCTCGAAGCAGGACTTGAAGTTGGCTGCTCGCTCATCAGGATGGTTTGTGATTTGAAAAGCACCGTTCAAAAAGTGGCGCCTCGCAGGCAAGCGAGTGGAACATGGGCAGGAAGGCGATAAGTGTGCGCCTTGTTTAGGAACACGCAGTCCCCATCCTCCTCCGCTCTAATGGCGTCATTATCATTGCGATTGCCGCAGGAGCTCGCTGCTCTTTGATGAACTCCTAGTTGAATTTAGGTAAATAGAAGCTAATCTCTGCTCTCTGCTCTGCTCTGCTCTGCTCTGCTCTGCTCAGCTGCTCACTTCTTTAAAACGATGACGTTTTGTGCTTTTCTGTTGGGCGCCCCTGCCTGCTCTTCTGTCACTCAATGTGTGCAAGCCACTTCTCACCTCTGCCACACCACTGGCCACAGGAAGTAGATGCATTTTTTCTAGACCTCTTTATCTCTCCTGGAAACAGGGCAAGATGGGATTTCCTAACTTTCCACCCATCCATTATCTGAAGCGCTTCTCCTCCCTCGGGAGATGGAGCCTAGTCTTCGGGCGGTAGCCACCCGGTCACCCTGTCGCCAGCCAATGGCAGGGCACGTAAAGACAAACAAGCAGCTACAATCACAGTTGCAGCTCAATGGGCCCACCCTGCATGTTTTGGGAATGTGGACGGGAGGAAAGCGGAACACCCTGTCAGAGGAAACCCATGAAAAGTCCACACAGGAAGGCTGGCCGGCCGGAGTCGTAATTTTGATTTCCATGTAAAGATTGAAAAGGAAACTCCTTGGTGTTTGTGGCCTTGTGTCATGCATTGACCAACCCAAAACGTTGCTCACCTGTCGTGCTCATCTTCAAACAGCCACGCTCGGAGCTTGGAGTTTGGTCTGCGTCTGCCGCGTGACCGCTGACAATGTCCAAATTGGCTTTACCGCTACCAAATCTACGGCGCCAGCAGCCTGCCTGGAGCCTGCCTGGAGCCTGCCTGGAACGTCTCCTTTCAAACTCCCTGCTATCCTGTTAGATAGTTTAGCATCCCCGTACGTATGTATTGGGACACGTTTATGCCTGGCAAAATGGTTTTGTAGATAAAGACAATCTTGGGCGGTGGCTTTGATTTGGGCCGACTAACTCCAAAATGGACACTTTTACCCGGAGGAGGTGGGCTGTGTTCCAATCCTCCACAGGAAGCCAGCGAGACTTAATGGCCAACAGTCGGACAAGAATGAGCCAACATGTCAAACTAAAAGCTTCCCCTGGTGGAACAATTGAAGGAAGGCCTGGTTCACATCCCTCTCACGAGTCTCGTGGCTTGACTTTTTTTTCTTTTTCTTCCCAAAACAATCAAACAAAATGGACAAAACTCAATTAGTATAAAGGTAGAATGAAAGTGACACAAAAATGAAGTGAGGGATTTGCCTGTTTTAGGTGGCTGGCCAGCTCCATTAAGCCTGAAAGCCTATACAACGTCAGAGATACCATCTTTTCAAAATTTCAAAAATGGAAGGACAAATTGTGAAGAAAACGAAATGATCATCCTTCAATGTGGCCGCTCCCAAAGAAATGACTTGCTTGCAGCCTGCACAGTGTGTACGCATGTCAAGAAAAGGTAGACAACACAGCCTGACGGAAGGAAGGAAGGAAGGAAGGAAGGAAGGAAGGAAGGAAGGAAGGAAGGAAGGAAGGAAGGAAGGAAGGAAGGAAGGAAGGAAGGAAGGAAGGAAGGAAGGAAGGAAGGCTTGCCAAATTTCAAAATGAAACAAATATCCTTGGCAGAGGCACATACTTTATGTTGATCAAATATAGATTTATTTTCACCTTTCTTCATACAAACATTATTTGAATCAAACGTGAAAGTGCTAATCATGGCTGCAAACGGTGGCGTCGACATACTCGTAGCCAAAGAGCAGTTCGAGCTGTGTGCGATGATTGGATCGAAACAATGAGGGGATGGAATTATTCACACCTTTGCCGGGTCAAACCAAAGTTCACAGGAATGAGCACTTTTCGCTGTAGAATGTTTAAGGACGAAAGAAAAGAAAAGGGAAAAAAAAAAGGAAACCAATCTTTTGTGACAACCCGTTCCACACAAATACAATTCATAGTGTTGGCTCAAACTGACAGCACTCACCAAACAAACTGCCGCACATATTTCAAGTCATGACTTTCTTTCTATGCCTCCAAAATTGTGGGCTTGCAATGAAGCTATAGCTCATGGATCACGTGTTGTCTTGCAAATGTCCTTCATCCTGGACCTTGAACGCTTTTCATTTGGTTCTTTTCTTCGCCTTTGTTTTCACGATTTATATCTTGAAAACTTTGAAAAAGTTACAAAACATAAAGACATTGATGAAATAGGATAGTGTGTTTTTTGGAGTGATCCATCATGACGCTACAAAGAGGGAAAAATAGAAGTGTGTGTGTGTGTGTGTGTGTGTGTGTGTGTGATATTGACGCTGGCTTTTTGATTGATCCAGCATGAAAATTAGAAGTGCGTGCTATTGATGCTGGCTTTTTTGCAGGTGCTTCTGTGGCTTACAAAAGTCAAATGGAATCTTCTTGTGTACCTTTCTGTCTGAGGAGGTGAACGCAAACAATTGTGACTCCACCTGTTGTGTGTGTGTGTGTGTGTTGTCAACCAATAGAAATGGCAATGAAAGCGCTTGCTTCAGTGGCCTAAAGGCTCCTCTTGAAAGTCCTGCGCTGCTTCCGCTACTTCCGCTGCTTCCGTGTTCAGGTGAGTGGCCAGTTCTTGCATCACAGCATTCTTGCCAATTTGCTCATTCCTCCTGCGCTCCATAATCACGTCCTCCAGGCACTGGAACTCCAGGACGTGGCTCTTTTTGTCGGAAAAGTGCATTTGGAAGCGATAAGGCTGTTTTCCGATCCTGATCTCCCCTCCGATCTTGAACTCTCTCCGCCCGAAGCGACACCAGGCCGCAAAGCACTCCGAGTTCCTCCAGTAGAGTTCTCGGTCCTTGGAGCCCACGTGGTCCACGGCGTTGCGCACAATCACCTGCGGCTGGAGCGCACGGTAGCGGTAAAGGCCGTTGACGATGCGCCCTCTCTTGCCCTGACTCACGTCGGTGAGGAAGCCGTTCTTGATCTCGGCTCGGTGCAAGTGAACCACCTGGAAGTCGCCCACGTAGACGGCCCAGTGCGGGTACTGTCCCGTGGCCACGAACTCCAGCACGTCTCCGGGGCTGCACTTGTTGAGCAGACTCTCCGCGGAGTGGGTCGCCGTTCCGGCGTTCCTCTGGAAAATGCACTCCTCTCGGAAGTAAAGCGAACACTCCAGCTCGTCTTCGGGTTCGAAAGCCTTCTCTTGGGCCTTGGCGAGGTGCTCCTCCGGCGGGAACGGCTCCGAACGGTCGTCTTCCTCGTCGTCGTCGTCCCCGTCGCCGTCGTTGGAGAAAATGTAAGAGACGCCGATGCGCGGTCCGTCTTCGACCTCCGGCTCAAACCCGTTCGGGTCCGATGTGGGCACCCCGACGTAATTTAAATGAGTCCGTTTCTCCATCTGGTTCCCCATCAAGGTGAAAGGAGAGTGGCTGGCTGGCTGGCTGGCTGGCTGGCTGGTGCGTGCAAACGGGACGGATCCACCTGTTCTTCAACGCCATCCAAAGTAGCGCCAATAATCCATGTCCTGTCCGGTCCGGGCCGGCCCGCCGCTCCCCCGGCCGCCCGCCCGCCTTGGAAATGCTGCTTGACTGCACCTGCCTGCGTGGACATGAGCACGCACAGTTAAGCCCGGCTTGTCTCGCGCATGGAGATCGAACCGGCCCGAGTGCGTCAAGGATTCCAACAGGTGAGCCACCTGTTGACTCACTTTGAAACCTTTCCAGCAGACACTTGCCACACACGTCACTCGAGCATGTTGCCACTTTAATCTCATCCGGTCGCACTCACCTGTACAGCAGCTTCGAACTGCCTTTCTGTTTGCAGTAAGGGACTGACTCCACGGCACGGCACGGCACGGCACGGCACGGCGCGGCCCGGCTGTTCAGTGCGTTGTGGGACACTCACAATTAGAGCAAACTCTGGCAGTGTTTAGCGACTACTGGCCAGGAAGGAGGGAGGGAAGGAGGGAGGGAGAGAGAGAGAGAGAGAGAGGTTCTCGTCATTTAAAGGCACAGTGCACTTTCTGTGGAGGGGAGGGGCGGGCGGGGCGGCTCATGCCATTATGCACTTCAAGTTTGACATGAACGTGCACGTCTTGAAAAGCAGAACTGAAAAGCGCTATCGGTTTTTACTTTGCACATTTAACTTTTCGGCGAGCTCAAGCATGTGCAAGGCAACTTCTCTTCAATGTTTTACGGTTGGAACATTGTGTGCTCGTCTCTGATACTAAAATGTGATTCTTGAAAGATTCCAAAAAGTGGACTTGCCAACTTTGTTGAGTCTTATCTAAAAGCTCGCATTTGACCTTTACGCTGGCCGGGGCAAAGTCATGCTGCCTCCCACAAGCAGAGTCCAAAACATCTGATTGCCCATAGTGCATTTACAGCTCGTGTGCGCCGCACAAAGAACATGCTTGTAGCCACACTTCCTGTGAGAACATTCAATTGAGGTACATCATGTACATTCACAGCAGTGTCAAGTTGGCTTGGGGGGGGGGGGCAACCGACTTAAGACCCTTCGAAATGCCTAATGCAACGTTATTAAAAGATTAGCTTAACAAGCGTGTTTCTCAACACAGCTTTTGTTTGGACCCGGCCGGCTCTCATATGACCGCAGATGTTTCACCTCGTTTGCACGGACCGCCTACATACGAGCTTCTTGGCGTTTTAAATGCATATCTAAGTACACAAGGCCAAGACTACATTTACGAGCAGGCCACATAGACTCCAGTAATACGATGTGAAATTCACTTGAGAAATCCCTTCCCAATTTGGGCCGCTGCCTGAATGAGTCCAACGAAGCATCATCACTCTTGTTATTAATGATGTTCCGTGTGTCCTATTAGCCTCATTCCCGTGATCACTAACCTACAAAAGTAAGCAGAAGGCACAAGCCATTGTTTCAGAAGTTCCCATCAGAAGCAGAGAGTGAGTGAACTGGGTTGACGTGCGTGCGGTCTTGGATCCGTCATCACGTACACGTCTCCCTCTAGTGGCTACTTTGGCCATCAACGAGACAAAGAACAACAACAACAACAAAATCTCTTACGAATGCAAAAAGCGTGAACTTTTATTACAATTGAATAACATAAATAACAGGTATTGCAGCAATAAAAAGTCACTTGAACAAAACAAATGATCCCAAACACAAACATTGGTGCATTTCTGGTCAGAACAATGTCACCTACACCAGCAACTTGTCGAAGAAGAAAAGAACAAACGTACGTAGCTATGTGGTCAATGTTGCCAATTCAAGTGTGGAGCTTTTTTTACTTGCTGATGTTCTTTCTCTTCTGGTCTGTGATCTGTCTCTTCAGCGTGTGGTCAGGAACCAAGTCGGACTCTTTGACGTCTTTGTTTCCACAACCCACCACAGGACAACTGAAGGGCAGATACCAAAAGGACCGACGCCGAGGATGTGGTAGGAGCATAAGAGTGAGACGACATGGAGGGATCACGACACCACACCGTCATTTCAACATAACAGCGGTAACGTCATCAAATCAGTCTCACCGGCACTTTTTCTTTTGTTGACGTCTCGTTCCGATGAGGATTTTGATAGGTTTCTCCTCGTAGTGATGGTTACACTTCTTATTCTTCACAGGGTTGATCATGTCTTCCTGGATGAGATGCACAAACGGCACGTTTGACATGGGCGCACACACACACCTGGCCGCGGTATGTACATTTCGTCAAGTGCTGGCAATAGTAGACAATTCTCAGTTAGTTGCAGATGCTCGTTGTCTCGTCGGGTAGGCTACCTGGGTGAGAGGGCAGGTGAAGTTGACTTGGGTCTGCGTTATAGCCAGGTCCTCGTCAAGCTCCTCCATGTTCCTTGACTCTTGGCTGACTAAAAAGAGAACATCGGCCACAAGGCAACACGTAACAGGAGAAAGGCAACTTTATCAGCCAAAGAATGAAGTCATCGTGTCCCACCTCACCCTCCATGTGACAATGTCTCATGCGCTCCTCTCGTAATAGCTAAGCGCTTTTGTCATATGCTCGGAGGGTTCCTCCGAACTCACGCATTGGGCAGTAGTCACAATGAGCGCAATGCAGCATTTCAAGACATTGATTTCAGATTGGAGCACTTTGGGCATTCTTATCTTTTGGCCACTCAAACTGTTGGCCTCAACGTGCGTATTGCAACGCAGCTCGGCAACGCTAATGGCGCTTGCGCTGCCGCAATGGCGACTTGATTCATATTCTAGTACGTAGTATGTCCGTTTGTGCGCACGCGTGATGCGGTCGTGACAATTTAAAGTACCCCACTGTCTTCGTTAAGAGTTATCGTACAACGCCCTGGATAGCGTGTTGTTTGAAGGCTAATAATTGACCGCAATATCGGCGCTTGGTTGGGTGAGCATGCCTGTATGATAGCATTCAGCTAACGGACGTTGGTTTCATTTTACATGTCAGTTTTGCGTGGACTAACACCTTGGAGTGACAAATGAATAGCTTTTAGTAAGAACGTGTTGGCTCTCGTGGTTGGCTCTCGTGGTTGGCTCTCGTGGTTGTCTAGCGCCCTACCGAACGGAAGAGATGACAACACGTCAGGCTCACTTGACTCGTACGTAGTAGCAATAACACAACACGTTCTTTATTTTTTTCGTAAGGACGATAATCGCACCAACCCTTTTGCAAACCATCGGATTATTCAATTCATTGAAAACCAATTTCAACATATACATTGATTATTGGAGTTTTAGCAAGCATTTGTGTACCTTGGTTGCGAGCGCTCGAGCTCTGGATGCTTTCCTTAAATGCAATTATTTTCTGGTGAGTCTGCAGGTCTGCGTCAGATAGGCAACAAATTGTTTCTGTGAAGTTCTCCTTCACTCTGGACGAGATGCTAGACAAGGCATCTTGTTGTTGTGCAGTCACCTGCAGAAAGAATCCATTGATACATACATTGGAATCAGGCAAAAGTTGATTTTCCAAACGAGTTGAACTCAACCGAATGAACGTGACCACCTCCGCTGTGACTCGTTGCACAGTGTCAACAAAGCAGTCGATTTCTCGGTCCAGCTTGGCACATTCCAACATGAGATCCTCCATCTCGCCGACGCCAGAGTTTCCCCGTCCGTCTGCGCACCAGACACATAATCATTCAGTTATATAAAAAAAACACGGTTGGACACTTGTTTTGGGGTTGGAGCAGGCCGGTTAGCACATACGTGTTTAATTGTTGTTAGTTGTGTTAATTGTTGTGTCTAATAGTGTTAGTGTGTGGAGAGAGAGAGAGGGAGAGACAGAGACAGACAGAGAGAGCGAGACAGACAGAGAGACGGACAGAGAGAGAGAGAGAAAACACAAGACTGGCATTCCGTCCCTGGGACGGAAAAGTCCGGCCATTTTCCGAACCGAGGATGAGAAGTTTTTGATAAAGGATGCTCTCAACAAGGACGGAAGTGGGTTTCAATACATACCAATCGATTTTGTTTTGTTTTGTAACTGCTTACGGAAGCAATTGAATATTTAACGACTAATGACATTTGAAAGGAGTGAAGAGAAGACCCTGCTTATTACCCTGGTCCTCGATCAAGTCTAAGGCCACGGAGGTGACGATGTCCATTCCCGTAGCGAGGTCGGCCTGACACTCCTTCAGACTGGCCACAGTGCTGTGCACGGCGCTCAGACTTTGATACATGCTAGCGATACACGCTCCGACAAGACACAAAATGCTCGCAGCGGGTTAGCTGACACTAAGTGAACCCGTCAACGCGGTACTGCAATTTGGAAGTAGGAACAAGTGGGATGACTTCATCAGTACAGGATCCCGGTTCCTGGATCAAACCTGGTAGGCGGCAAAGCGTTCGTTCACGGCAGAGCAGAGCAGGATGTTGTACTTCGGGCTTCCGTTTTGTCTTTTCAAAGTAATGCCCCCACTGCTCTTTTAAGAACATGTAGTATGCGAAAAAAACAACCAAATTATTGCAAGATTTACATTTAGTTTGTAGCAAACCTAATCTAACTTCAGAAGACAAACAGGTTAAACAGGATATCATATATTCAAAAATAACACAGACTTTAAGGCTACTCCTTGTTAATGGCATCGATTTTTGTAATTACACATTTATTAGAAGTTGTTTTTTTAGAAAAGTGCCTACTGCCCCAAGGAAAAGCAGTTCAGAAAATGGATGTATGTATGTTTCATTTCAAACTTTCTGATGAGCCAACTTTGTATACAAACTCTTAGAATGATTTTTTTTTTCTTCCCCCCCACACTATTGCCTATTTAGCCAACACATTTGACACTCAAATCTATTACATGTGATGTTACAAAATGCTAAGCTGTAATGTTAGGAACTCCAAGGCAATTTGATCTATCTGTCTATGTATGTACAAAATACAATCTTACATGTGCTTCAAGACAATAAAAATGGAAGTGCATACAAAAGGCAACAAAAGTAATTTGGGCTGGATCTTCACAGTATAGTTCTGAATTCATCAAAAATGAAACTGGGGACGTGGGCTTCAGCCACCTTGAACAGACAAACAAAAGTAGGGTTACAGTTACAACAACTTGACGACAAAGCTTTCAAGTGTGACAATAACCTACCTTGCGCGACAATTTAGTATATTTGACATAGTCTTCCAGGAACATGAGCGCTCCCACCACATCAGAGGGCATGTCAGGGATCTTCTGACTTTAGTTGGGGAAAACATGGACAAAGATGAGACATTGGCTGAAGTGGTATTCAAAACAAGAAAGTGTTGATTTGAAGAACTATGCATTCAAGTAACTGAGCCTGTCTGGTTACCTTGTACATTGCTCCATTATAGAGCGGATGAACTGCCCAATGAGAGCCAAGAACTGGTCTGTGTATCTGGAGTGAAACTGCTTGAGGAGCGTGAGAAGGCCGAGGACTAAAGGAGGCCAGTCCACTGGGTCGGTGGATTTCCTGCATGTCATTCCTGTTGGAAATACAAGGGAAAAAGAGGTATGCGTTTTTGCCTTGGTGTAATTGACCTCCACGCCACTAGAGGGACTTGAATTTTGCACATTTCTTTCGGTGAACCCAACCAACCTTGGTTTCTGCTGTACTGAAGTTTAGGCAGCTGCGCTATCACAAACAGGAAGTTGAGGATGGGAAAGAAAGGAAGGCGCTTTGTGGTGATGTAGATCTGATGAAAAGCGCACAACATTGTGCAAGTTGATTTGAGGTCAAATGCGTGACGCTCTTAAGGCAAAAGCATTCCTATCTAAAGGGACTCTCCGCCAACCTTATTAAGTGGGTTGTGAATACCGGCAGCCTCTAAATAGGCTGTGATCTCGTACAAGAGAGTGTTGTCCTCTTTCGGGTAGGGCAGCGACGGGTCCTGGTAGTGGGCTTCGATGTCTGCTAGCAGCGACCTGCAAGGATCAAAAACAAAACAAAAGCAACAAAAAAAAACAACAAGACCGCACTCATGACCTTTTCACAGTCTATTGGAACCCTCTCTGGGTGGAAAGTTGGTACGGAAATGTTCCATGCTACATTGATGATATCTTTGCCGCTCTATTTTGTTCCACGCAGCAGCAGCGGCGGGTAGGAAGGAGAAAAAGGAGCAGCGGACTGACTTGTTAATGTTTTGGAGGGCAGCCGCCAGGTGTTTGGAGTCAAACTTGCAGGAGTAGTTCAACTCATTGGCAATTTGCTGCCGAAGAATTTGCATTTGACCAACCTACGGCAAAGGTTCAATCCAAATTAGCTTTGCCTTTCAGAAAGCCTCATCAAAACGGTCCATCACGTCACGTCGTACCTTCATGATGACCTCTAAATACGGCCCCCAGATTTTGGGGATTTTGGCGACAGCGCCGCCATACACTTTGCTGGCATTACCTATCAGAAAAGAAAACGTCTGCCGTATGTGAGGGGGGGACCCATCCCGACATATGGATGACCGACCTACCTACCTACAACGCCCTGAACCGGATTGACAGCAATCAGCACGGCTTTCAAGACCTCTACTGCAGCTTTGTCCTTCAAAATGGTCTTCTGAATCATGGTCAGGAAATTCTAAATGAAGATTCGGAGGTCCGAGGTGACTGGGACGAACGCGCACACACAGGGTCCGCTTGTACGGTATGGGAAGCCGACGGACGGCTCACCTGCAGCTCCTTGACAATCATGAAGCACAGCAAGCGGTCCAGGCCATTGAGGCCAAATGTACCCAAGGAGCTCTGGATCCCTGAGAACAGCCTGTTGTTGGTCACTTCCTGGTGGCTCTTCAGGTCGTACCAGGTGTTCATTTGCTCAATGTAGCACGTTAGCCTGTGTGTGGAAAACAGCCCGCAGAGATCAGCGAATCAAATGGTGATGCCCGACGCTTCGTCCATACTTGGGATCTGTGATGCGGAGAATCTCTCGACAGAGACGTCCAATGAAGGTGGCCGACTCATCCACGGATGGGAACTTCGGGATGGGGATATGAGTGGACTGGTACACGCTCTGCCAGTCCTGGATCTGATCGAGATGAACGGAGGGAGTGAATCGATATGGATGGACCGCCGCGCCGTCGCTGCCATGGCTGAATCCAACCTTAGCCCTGAGGAAACTGTTGCACTCTTGTTCTACGTTGTAGTTGATGATTCGAGACACTTCCTCCTGCCAGATTTTCAGACCGTATATGCTGACGTAGTCCTGGATGTACTCAAAGGACCTGTAGAATCCGTCCATGGTGGCTGCCATGTCTTTTAACTTGGGCATCAACTCGCTCGGCTGCCGTGATCGAGAATGCCGTATACAAAGCGTATCGGTCGTTACACTCTGGAAGCGTGCTTCTCAAACCCAGTGTGCTGCTTATTAACCTTCGCCTTGGGATTGAAAATCAGGCCCTTGTGCAGCGCATAAGCCACCCTCTTCACCAGCTCCTTCCTGATGCCATCTTCCAGAAGCTGCTTAGGATCCACCTACGACATCACACCACACGCGAGTTGAAGTCTGTGTCGTTCAATTGGGTTGGATGACACCAGGTCAGAAGGAGCAACCTTGATAATTCCAACTAAAGTGGTCTTCATCATCAAGATGCCCTCAGTGAAAATGGAGATGTCATGGGTGAGTTTAGCCACCTGAAGGGATGGAAGCATAAAGAGGAATGGAGTATGCGTGAGCGCAACAAAGTCATCCATCAGCTTGTATACTTCATAGCGTGCCCCCAGCTGGGAGTAGTCCTTCAACTTGTCCTTGTCCAGTCGCGTAGGCACCTCCATGATGTCGTGGATCTGAAGCTTAATGATCTTGGCCAGAGAGGTGAACATGCTCTCTGGGATGATCTGCAGTACCTACACACGTCAATACTTGAAGGTGAACATTGGAATGGACGTCATTGAACAAACAAGCAGCGAATAAAAGACAAAAATGAGAGGAGCAGACAGACGTCGCCTTGTCATACAATGCAAAATCCTAGTTCCGGCCTCACGGATTGATGGTGCGTATGACCGACCACGTATTACACACCTTTCTGACATAGGCCACCAATTCTCCCGAGTAGAATTGGGAAACGCTCAGCAGGTCAGCGCTGTTGACTTGGTTGATCCGCAGCAATGGAAGATCCAAAGCGGAAGCCAGCTGCTCTCACAAACAAACAAACACAGGCAAATTGCTTCGAAGACGTCAACATTGGGAGGGACCGGCCGGCCGGCCAGCTTCACCTTCAGAAAGGTCGCTCGCAGTTTAGTGACCATGGAGGAACTGACTCGGATGCTCTCCTGCATAATGCTTGTGAAGCTGCGGGGGGGAAGAGGAAAAGAAAGTCAGCAAATCTGTGCCAAAGCAGAACCTTAAGATCACACGCAGCGCAGCCCCTGCTGATGGATGACTCAGGTCCATCTTGGAAGAATGCAAATGGAGGCTAGGGCAGGCGCCTACGTACGTACCTCCGTACGTACCTCCGTACGTACGTACCTGTCGATGATCTGCCAAGCGTACGACAAGTCTCCCACGATCTGCATTGTGATGAGGACCTCTTCCTTGATATTGATGGTGCGAATCATTTGGTGCAGGAACTTTCTGGTGTCTGCCAGAAACTGACACACCTGCAGGTTGGACTCTAACTGGTGGAACTCCTGAACCTGGGAACCAGGTCAAAAGTACGCCATTTAGAACAGACCCTGAAGCCTGCCTGCCTGCCTGCCTGAAGCCTGCCTGCCTGCCTGAAGCCTGCCTGCCTGGATCATGTCAAGCAAAAACAAAACGATTGAAGGTTCTGCTCTTCCTCACCTCAACAAGAGCCTGTATGAGTTGGACCGTCTTCCTACCGGCAGCTGTCGAGTCCTCATAGTTCAACGATTGGATCTGTTTCGAGATTTCTCGGAACCAAGCTTGGAGGTTTTCTGCCATGGTGACAGAACACAAAGGTTCAACTAACAAGTCATTGCCAGGTAGTAGCGTTACTCGCTAAAATGTGAGAAGTTGTGTTTGCGAACACCATAACCGCGTGTGTGCGCCTTTGTCTGACCGTTCTTTTCCACCCTTGTGAGCGGTTTAACGCCAGAGAAGACTTCGGCCAGTTCGGTCATTCTCTCGGAGCCCTCCTTCTTGTAGCTCTCCCATTTGATCTGTTTCTCTGACAGCATCTGCTTGAACATCTGCACGAGATGTGGACTTGATGAGTCAGATGAATGACATGGAAATCCCCAAATAATCAGCTTTCTATCATACGCTACCTACCGCGCTGCGTACCCACCGATAAACAACAAAGGGGAGACGATCCTGCTGAGCGCAAATAATAGAGGCTCACCTCCTTGAGGGTAAACTCCAGCTGGGCCGCATCGAGGAGGAGCTGAAAGAGGCTCTTGGAATTGTATTTGGAGTCAGCCAGCACTTGCTCTTTGATCTGCCGTAGTTTCTTGTTGTTTGGGTCATACGCTGTGACACGGTCGGCCGGTCAGTATTGCGCTTGTAAAATTGAAGCCGCGGACTTTGAAACGGACAAAGCATTTGGAGCAGGCAGGCAGGACTTGGGACACGCAATTGGTCTCACCCGACTCGGCCGAATGCAGCATCAGCCAGCGAATGGCAACATTGCAGTCCCTTAGGCAGTTAAGCAATTTGGGAATGTTATCCAGAATGATCTCGTCTCTGAGGAAGCCTTCCTTCAGCAGCTGTTGCACCTGCGGCCGAAGGCTCTCCATGCTCGTGCCGTAACGGCTGGCCTGTCCACACACAAGATTCCACTTTCTCATCGCTGGCCTAAGCTCTGCTATTCTACTGGTCAGTGCAATTGGATTGGATTGGACCTGCTCTTTGATGTTGGCAGTATCCAGCGTGTAGTTGAGAGCAGTTTTAGCAGCTTTGTACGGGTCCCAAGCCTCCACCAGATTGACGGTGATCCCCATGTAGATACTGATCACCTGTGCTCAGACCAGATGAAAATCATGTCCGAAAGGTAAAGCGATGCAATCCTCCACAAAAAAGAGGTCTGGCTTCACCATCCATCCATCCATCCATCCATCCATCCATCCATCCATCCATCCATCCATCCATCCATCCATACCCAGTTGTCAGGGAAGTACTTGTCCACGATCTCTCTCATCTTGGCCTGCTGGCTTTGCAGTATGGACGGGCTGAAGTAAAGGCAGACGTACAGCATGGCTGCCTGATTAGCCAGCGCCGTACTACGATGTTCAGGTAGAGGGTAGGCGGACACCTTGAAAGCGGGAACAACGCTTTGACTTTACAACGCAGAGTCGAATGGGATCGCATCGCATCGCGCCGCATCGCATCGCTACTTGGTTGTAGATGTCGTCAGAGCGCAGTCTTCCAATGACCATACTGATGAATGTGGCACTGATGGGAACCCTGTGAAAGTAGCTCTCTGGATAGTTGGCAGGCCGTCGGGCTCCAGGCTGGCTGGAGAAGCCGGTGCTGCGCAGGAGCTTGCAGATGTCGTCCATGTTGGAGTCAGCTGAAGACCTTGCCGCGCTGAACCAATTATACACGTACTCAACGTATGAGCGAAACAAAGCAGTCTCTCGAGAATCTAAGTCTAACATTGCTCTGTAACTTGCGTCAATAGGACAATTGTCATCGTATCCATTTGCATGTGCGAGTCATAAAGCTACCTGTATCTGTAGTAGGAGACCAGCATCCGTTCGCGAACGTCCCCTTCAATTTTATGCTCGATAACAAGCAACATAACTCCGTACAGGTAGAGTGCCTCACACTACGAGTGGGAAAGAAATCCATTTTCAGGAAGAGATTCGATAAATGCAGCCCTGAACGAAATCAACAGTTGTTTTCCCATAATTTGACATTACCAGTAGTTGCTTTCCATCCTCATTTAGAAGCACAGTCTCAAGCGTTTGCTGTATATAAACCCCCTCATGGAGGTCATCCAAGTATCTGGAGAGAAGATGTGGCATCAAAGTCCATTTCTACTATTCCATTCAGTCGTCATTTGAGATTGAGCACAGAACACGTCGTACCTATTCAGATCCACGATGTATTTGTGGACGCTCTCGAAAGCCAGATAGAATCGGGAGAGAATCTCAATATTGTTTTCTCTGAACTCTTCATCCAGGTCCTGAAGGTCAGGTTTGGCCTCTAACTTTCCCTCGTAATACTCGGGGCCCTAGAGAACCACCGGTGGATAGCGAGAACAACATAAGCGTCGCAACATGCTGTGCGTACTTCACTTACAACCTACGTACATACAGAGAGCGAGCGAGCGAGAGAGAGAGCAAGAGCGAGAGAGAGTCCTTACCTTAAAGTAGCTGAAGTCACAGATAATGTCTCCATATTTCTGCTGATCGCTCTTGTCCTTGAGTCTGAAAACTGCAGGGATGAAGTCAGAGAGGCGTAGAAGCTCAGCAATGATAGCATTTCCCCTGGAAACGATCCTGAGGATGGCCTGGCCACACAGGTTGTTCTCCGCCAAGAAGTCCATCAGACAGACAAGAGGAGCCACACCTGTACAACAGGGTACAGGCAACGACTGAACACAGCATTTACACAAACAACGCGTCCTATTCATTGTCAGTTATTGTCCATTTATTTTCCGCGTGCATACATACTACTTCCTGCTACAAGTCCAATTCGTAGTCGTGAATGATGTACCTCTACATGCATGGTTCATTCAACGACGTACATTGTGCGCGCACAACGGAAACAGATTGGGAAGGAATAAACGTAAAGGGAGATCACGTAAATGGTATATGCTAGTTTAGGTCTCCGTCCTTCAACTTCGCTTTGATGCTATGTATGCAGTTCATCCAAGTAGAATCACATGTCTTACTTGACGTACGTCAGTGGTCGAATACACCGTTGGAAAGCGTCGTAATTTTGGAGCAATTGTCCCGTGGATTTTCTTGAACCCATTCACTGTTTACTTCCTCATGACCAAACATGTGACCTTACCGTTGGGTGCGTTTGATTCACAGCAAGTAACGCGCCGATGCCAAAACGACAGACGCGCAAGCGGTCTCGTGCTGCATTGAGCACTGACGAAATATTGCCGCGTTAAAAATCGATACTTTGGAAACAAGCCTAGAAGGTTATTCGTACATCTACCAAAGTTGTCGTCGTCGTTGTTGTTGTTGTTGTTTTATAGCTCTTGAAGACTAAAGGCTGAGGCCGCTGTGTTGAAATTGCACTGACTTTAGAAATTCCACCATGATTCGCCAGATGGCGACAGAGATCCACCGTTTCCCGATATTTATTGCTGCAATGCATCACTCGCTCTTGCTCGGTGAAAGCCATTTGCATCCTAATTTGGAACACAGTCAATTATTGTTGTAGTCAATCACAAATGAGTGCCAAGAACGGTTCGTGTGACTTTTGGGATGTTTTGTGGACCGCTCCACCGAAACGTCACCCGTTTCAGACGCGCTCCCGCAGAAAGGTAACGCACCTTTTATGGCAGAGCAACGTCACATCCTCAAGTTCAGCGGCGGTCCTTTGCCTCTGCTGAGTGTACAACTTACTTTTGTTTCACGACTATGAGAGACGCTGATTTCAATCTGTCAAGGACGTGAGAGATCATTGGGAAATCTATTCTTTTGTACCAACGAGGGGAGCCGAGGAGAAGTTGGCATGTGTTTGGGATGTCAGCGAGTCTGTGTTCACTTCCAAACGGACGATAAGCTCCTTCGATGTTTATTTACAAAGCTAGCAGGCTAACCCCGGCCGGCCGGCCGGGAATGGTGTGAGCTCGTTGCTTGTGGCCAGCCAGAGTCGTTTGACCGTAACATGTGACGTTAGCAAACTCCAAACAAGACATAATATGTGCCTTAGCAATTCTCTTGGAACTTCCGTTTGAAATGCGTTATGTTAAACCTTGGAGGCTCCAATGTTAGCTTGTTGTCCCCGTGTCCGAAAGGAGCAAATAGTTGGGTTTCCAAGGACTGCATGCACGACCGAGCACTGGCTTCGGTGGTTTTCGTTCATAAGTACGCGTAAGTTTTGGGAGTTTTGCTGCGTTTTGGGTTTTTAAGTCATATCCGCTGTATGGTCGAAATGGAGACTGTAGGCTGAAAATTGAAGGTAGCGCTCCGTACGTTGATGCCGCTCGTACCGCCGCCGCCGGCCGGCCGGGGGTAACCGGACGGAATGAATGTTAGAAATCGCCCACATGCTTTGGATCAGTTCCCGGACTTGCGAAAGGCATCTGAAGCAGAAGGTGGCAAACTTGCAACCCGGTGGCGGCGGAACTCTCCCACGAGCGTTGGTAAAGCGTCGGGACTCTTTGGCTTGATCTATCCCCGAACATCTTGGCTCACGTTGTAGAACACATGCAGGCCAAAAAACGTTACTTAATTTTGGTCTCTGCCGGCGCGTGTCTTCTCCTGCTATTTTGTTTCGGGGGTATCCAAGTCCCACTTTCCAGACGAAGTCTGAGCCGGCGTGATGCGGGTACTTTTTTGCCCGGAGCACGGTGGCGTCGCTCGGCGGGGGTCGTTGAACCTTACAGCGACCCCAAGGACGATGCGAATGAGCTGAGACTGAGAGACTCTGTCCCTGAGCTTTTCTCTGAGAAGCCATGCAGAATGGAGTCCTGTTTTGACTTCTCCCTTTGTGAGAGAAATGGCTTCAAAGTCTACATCCATCCCCAGCAGAAGGGAGAGAAAATGTCCGAGAGCTACCAGAACATTTTGTCGTCGATCGAAGGCTCCAGGTTTTTCACGCCGGACCCAAGCCAGGCGTGTGTGTTTGTCCTCGGTTTGGACACGCTGGACAGGGACCAGCTGTCAGCGCAATACGTGCACAACCTGAAAACAAAAGTCCAGAGTCTTCCTCAATGGAACCATGGTAAAAACCACATCATCTTCAACTTGTACTCCGGCACCTGGCCCGACTACACGGAAGACCTGGGCTTCGACATTGGCCTCGCCATGTTGGCAAAGGCCAGCATCAGCACAGAGAACTTTCGGCCCAAATTCGATATATCCATCCCCCTTTTCTCAAAAGAACACCCCAGGACAGGAGGGGAACGGGGATACCTCAAATACAACGCCATCCCCCCATTCAGGAAGTACTTGCTGGTGTTCAAGGGAAAGCGATATTTAACCGGAATAGGCTCTGACACGAGGAACGCCTTGTATCATGTGCATAACGCCGAGGACGTGATCCTTCTCACCACTTGCAAGCACGGGAAGGACTGGCACAAGCATAAAGATGCACGCTGTGACAAAGACAATGCAGAGTATGACAAGTGAGGGCCAGTTGGAATCATTGAATCTTTCCTTGTCTTTAGTATCCTTTCCTTGTCTCTAGTATTGAAAAAAGTCAAGTTGTGTGTATGTTCTTAAAAAAAAAAAAAAAAAAACAGTCAAATGGAACAAGTCTTTGGTGTGACTGTTTTTTTTATATAATTGGAGGTTTGACCCCAGATTCAACCTTGATATCGCAGGTATGACTACAGAGAGATGCTCTACAACTCCACGTTCTGTCTTGTTCCGCGAGGACGTCGGCTGGGTTCTTTTCGCTTCTTAGAGGCGTTGCAGGTCAGTCACACGTTGCTCCCTTTTTCTTCTGACATCCAAACTCCTCGGTCAAACAATGAGAGCCTGAATTCAATCGAGCCAATGCTCACAAATGTCGACATCATTTCCTGAAGGCAGCCCAATGTCACCAATTGCAAAGTCAAAAATCAGCGTATGGGCCGCCGCGTGCAGTGGAGCGACTCATTGCCAAGCACAATTTATTCAATTCCATTTGTTTCTTGTTTCTTTCCATTCCTAGGCAGCCTGTGTCCCGGTGACGCTAAGTAATGGCTGGGAATTGCCTTTCTCCGAGATCATTGACTGGAAGACGGCCGCTGTGATTGGTGATGAAAGGCTACTTCTTCAGGTCAGACTCACTCACTCACTCACTCACTCACTCACTCACTCACTCACTCACTCACTCACTCACTCACTCACTCACTCACTCACTCACTCACTCACGTGTATGGAATGGGTGACAGCCGTGCCAATCACCTGGAGAATCTTTCGTTTCCCCTGGTTTGGGAGCCCATTTCTCGGTGCTTGTATGGCAGGTTCCCTCAACGGTTCGCTCCATTCACCAGGAGAAGATTCTCTCCCTGAGGCAGTATACCCAATTCTTTTGGGAGGCCTACTTCAACTCTGTGGACAAAATAGTTTTGACCACATTGGAGGTATGTATGCATGCATGCCAGTCCTTTAGGTCACTAGAATACATATGAGGGCGCATCTCGTCATCAAACGTGCGCATTTGGATGCTTGAACGGAGGACGGGTTCAATGTGGAACGTGTCGTTTTCATGACGCACTGGATTGGATCGGATGTGTGGGAGTTTATTTCAAGGCTTTGCTATTATAGGAAGATGTTGCGTGACATAAATAAGAGGAAAGCATAAAAGCGCCTTTAAAAAAGACGACCGCACAAATCATTTCTTTGTATCCTGTCCAGTGTTATTTATTTCAAGTGATCTTCATCAAAGACCTGCGATTTGTTCAGATAGAAGCCATAATTGGCCCACAACAAAATCCTTCTTGTCTGTGCAGATCATCCAAGACCGGGTGCTTCAGCACAAGTCCAGAAGTAAGCTCATGTGGAACAGTCTGCCCGGTGGTCTTTCCGCCTTGCCCCAGTACTCCACCTACCTTGGAGACTTCCCTTTCTACTACGCTAAGCTTGGTAAGGACTAAAGTTAAAGTCCCAATGATCATCGCACACACACACACACATCTGGGTGTGGTGATATTTGTCCTCTGCATTGAACCCATCCCCGTGTGATTTTGATTCAACCTTTGGGGGAGAGGGGAGCAGTGAGCAGCAGTGAGCAGCAGCGGTGCCGCCGCACTCGGCAATCATTTGGCGATCTAACCCCCCAATTCCATCCCTTCATGCTGAGTGCCAAGCAGGGAGGAAATGGGTCCCATTTTTAAAGTCAGCCGGGGTTTGAACCCACAACCTTCCAGTGTCAGTCAGGGCGGACGCTCTACCACTAGCTTGAATTTGACAGCCGTTGATGGAAATGATGTACTCCTTTAAAGGAGACATTGTGCAAACTCCACTTTTTTTTTTTTTCAATCTAATCCCTCCAGCTGCTGCAGAGTTACTTTTATCATTTGTTTGGGGTGGGAATGTTTTAGTCTGTTCAATTTGATCCCTAAGAAGTAATATTACAACTTATGACTTGTTTTTTCTATTCTGGCATTTATTGAGAACAAGATAGGTCCGTCCGCTCGTCTTACGCTGTACTTGGAATGGGGTGTCTTCCTTTCTTTTCTCATGGCCATACGGTGAGTGTTTTTCAGGAATGGTGACGTCCCCCAAGTTTACAGCTGTCATTCACATAGTGAGCCCACTGGTGTCGCAGTCCCAGCCAGTCATGAAGCTGCTCACAGCTGTCGCCAAATCGCAGTACTGTGCACAGGTGAGTGAGGCAAAGATGGCAATATCATTGGCGATGTTCATATGGCCTCAGTATGAATTTCGCCTTCTGAAACATCAACCGTCCATATGTGTGAGTAGGCACTTACCCCTGTACACGGTTCAGTGGTAGCTCTACTTGCAAACTCCCATTGGTTCGGAAGTGGAAATTTGGTACGGAAGCGGAGGCAAAAAAAATGGCCCGGCTCCGGTTGGATTTTGATGCAAATTTCTTCTTCAAAAGTGTTTTGAAATGACTCCCTCTGGAGTTGTGTGGGAATTCGCGTCGTCATACTTCAATTGCGCTTGTGGTCTCGGCTGAGCAGGTAAAGAGATTCAGCGGGCTTGATTTTACTTAACCAATCAATACTTTGTGCAGGTGATAGTTGTGTGGAACTGTGGCAAATCTCTTCCCGCCAAGCACCGCTGGCCTGTCACCTCACTTCCTGTCATTGTCATTGAGGGGGAAAACAAGGTAAAACTATCCGATTGAAGTTGAAAAAGTTCCCAACCTTCTTATCAGCATCTTCACTTCTGATTCTTGAAGGGGCATATCCAAATGATACACGCAGTCAGAATATTGTCACGTTCCTTTTTACGAGCATCCGTAGTCTGGCTGCTTCACACCTGCGCCAGCCTGTCTGTCTGTCTGTCTGTCCACCATCAAAAACTCCTTGACCTGACCTTCTGACTCCGTTAAACCTCTCGTGTTTACATTTGAGTTTTACTTGTAGTCGTCATGTATGTTTATTTCTTTTCGTATCCTTAATTGTGGAGAAAGGAGCCATCCGTTCAAAAAAGATCCCCCTCATTTGACCAGGTTATCAGCAGCCGCTTCCTTCCCTATGACATCATCCCCACGGACGCAGTGCTCGGTCTGGACGAGGATGCTGTGCTTTCCACCGCAGAGGTCAGGCCACCCACAACTGCAAAGTGTTGAAGGATTTTTGATACCAATGTGTCTGCCATTGACAAGTTTTCTTCATGCCTCCCTCCCTCCATCTTGTCAAGGTGGAATTCGCCTTCACAGTGTGGCGAAGTTTCCCCGATCGTATCGTCGGGTACCCGGCTCGCAGCCACTTCTGGGATAGCGACAAGGAGCGTTGGGGCTACACCTCCAAATGGACCAACGACTACTCCATGGTGCTGACCGGAGCCGCCGTCTATCACAAGTACTTAGTCCCGCCCTCATCGCCGCTCCCACCGCACTTTTTGTTGGATTCTCTTCGAGCCGTACGTATGGTCCTCAGATACTACCACTACCTGTACACGACGTACCTTCCGGCTAGTCTCAAGAGCACGGTGGACCAGATGTCAAACTGTGAGGATATTCTGATGAATTTCCTGGTGTCCTCTGTCTCCAAGCTACCCCCCATCAAAGTGACGCAGAAGAAACAATACAAGGAAACCATGATGGCTCAGGTGACGGACGCTCAAACAGGGCTATGCAAATTTCAGAATTCAATTCAATGGATGAATTTGACGTCACCCCACCTCACGGAATGTACAATTTGAAGTACAGGCAGTGGAATTGAATTGGCTGCAATTTCATCACAACACTGACAATGAGACCATGCATGCGTTTCACCACTGTGCTCCAAACAAAGTGTCCAAAATGTATGGACAGCGATTTTTGAATTTCAATGGCGTTTCTCGACAAATGACGGCTTATTCACAATTCAATTCCGATATTTGTACAGCCTCGCCAGCATATTCTTTCCGAACAAGGTGTGCTGAAGGATCCCATTAACACGTGACTGTCTTTGTCAATCTCGTCAGAGCTCCCGGGCTTCCCGCTGGGCCGACCCGGACCATTTTGCTCAGCGTCAGACTTGTATGAACAAGTTTGCCCACTGGTTTGGCACCATGCCACTGGTTCATTCTCAGATGAGACTCGACCCGGTCCTCTTTAAAGACCAGGTGTCCATACTGAGGAAGAAGTACAGGGACATCGAGAGACTGTAACCCTCCAGAGCCCCCTGCTCTCCGGACGTCGCTGAGAAAGCGGGGGCCGTCCGCCGGTTCTTCTGTTGGATCAGTGGAGAAGCAGATACGGATGAGAGAGAGGGGTGACGCGGCAAGATGCAGCGGAAGACGGCACACACCTCGTCTTCTCTGGATGGTATCTTTTGTTTTTCTCTCTCTCTCTCTCTCTCTCTCTCTCTCTCTCTCTCTCTCTCTCTCTCTCATGTTTGGGCAGTAGCAGAGTATCCAGCGCCATCTCTATTTGAAGGCACCGAAGACCTAAAATTGACGAACCAGAAATGGAATAGCCAGCGTCTTGGAATCGGACGCTTTTTTTTGTGCTCCAAATAGTAACATACGACTGCAGCGTTCTGAAACTCTTCCCCTCAGTATACAGTACTATGCACACGTTCTTGAACGTTTAAGAATGAAGAGGATAACACTATTTTGGATGCGTTTTTATAGTTCTAGTGTTTTTTATGATGATGATGATGATGATGACGACGATGATTATTATTGTTGTTAATAATGATACAGTGCTCCACCCACTGTTTCACATACAGTGGCCGGCCGGGTGGGTGAGGAGAGCAGTGACAAGCCCTTCACCATATTTCGGATCATATTATGCTCAGTGCCTCAACACTAGCCTTTTCATTTGCAAGTCTAAATAAAAAGATGTGATCCAAAATGGGTTTCAAGCTGCTTCTTTCACTTGTATTTGCCTCATAATTGGTGATTGTTTGTCTAACTCGTATTAAAGTGCCTAATGACTAAAAATGGAAACCCTATAGAATAAAATAAATACAAAAAAGAAACAAATAAACGGATGAATACGATTATTTTAATCGAACTCTTTTCTCCATAAACTATTTGGTTGGAATCTTTTTCATTTTCACTTGATTTGGTCCCCCCCTGTCGGCCGCAAGTGCTCACTGCGCCTTGCCTCCCCCTCAGGAAACTCCTCCTCCGCCATTTTTGACTGTAAACATCCTGTGGATTTTAAAAGGGCAGCGGTGAGCGGGAGGAAGGCGACTGGCGCCATCTTTTCTGTTTTAATGAGTACGACGGGGAGAAATTCGCTGGGAGAAGTACCATCATCTGTGGAACTCCACAATCTAGCGGTGTACCGCCGGTAAGTGGGTTCTCACTTGGATGCGTATTGTTTTGTGCCATTTTCTTTTTTTGGAGGGGTGGGGGTGGGGGGGCGAGTACGCAAGCACGGTAGTACTAATTCAGGCCTTCGTGCTACGAGGAGGAGTCGTTAGCCGTTAGCTAGAACATCACTTATGGCAATGTAAGGATGGTAAAGTGTTGTTTCGAAATAAATGCACTTTGGACTCGGGAAGAAGACGTCAGAAGAGCCACGCTGAAAACGTCTAGCACACACAAATGCGCAATGAATGCTAATGCTATTTGGCGTACAATTTCGATCATGGCGCCGATTAGATAGCTGCTGGCGCGATTGTCTACATTTTTGTCTTGACTGCTCTCTGAATCGATCTACCGTTCGGTAACTCGTCTGCACCAATAGCATGCCTGTTGTTCTTGTGAATGATTACATTTCTGCTCAATCTACCGTTTGCCATCTCACAACAGTCTCTCCTGGGCTTCTAATAGTAATTCTAAGTATTACGTCCACATTTTGCACACAATGGCATGTGTTGAACACATCTGAAATGCCCCTTTTGTAGGTTGTTGGGTTTTTTTTGGGAATGATTAAATCCGACCAGGTCCCAATAATAGCGGCAATACCACATATATTGTGTTGAACGAAATACATTTTGCTCAACAGGTGAGCCTACGCCATTGTCAGTGTGTGAGGCAGTGGAACCGAGGCGATGTTCTACGCCCACTTTGTCCTCAGCAAGCGTGGGCCGCTGGCCAAGATTTGGCTGGCGGCCCATTGGGACAAGAAGCTGACCAAGGCTCATGTGTTTGAATGCAACTTGGAGAGCAGTGTGGAGAGCATCATCTCACCCAAGGTAACCATGACAACCAAATCCACTTTATTCAGTCTGTTCAGTGAAAGGCCCTCTCTCTCTGGAATATCGCATTCTTTTGTATTGTGCTCATAGGTGAAGATGGCGTTGCGCACATCAGGTCACTTACTTCTCGGGGTGGTGAGAATCTACCACAGAAAGGCCAAGTACCTGCTGGCTGATTGCAATGAAGCTTTTATCAAAATCAAAATGGCTTTCAGGCCAGGTACGGTTGCATCCACTTGCCCCGAAAATCCTTTCCTTTCCTTTCCTTTCCTTTCCTTTCCTTTCCTTTCCTTTCCTTTCCTTTCCTTTCCTTTCGCCGTGTGCTGAGTTTCAGCGTTGTTGCTTTGATTTGTGTCCAGGTGTGGTGGATCTGCCTGAGGAAAACAGAGAGGCAGCATACAATGCCATCACTTTACCTGAAGAGTTTCATGACTTTGACCAGCCACTTCCTGACCTGGAGTAAGTCGGTGTCTTCTCTTCACGCTTATGCTCGTCACAATCTAGAAAAAGCAACTACAGATAAGAATGCTGCTATTCTGAGAATAGTTGTCTCCGCTCATTTTGCGCCATCTGTTGTCCTGTGCGCAGTGACATTGACGTGGCCCAGCAGTTCACTCTGAACCAGAGCAGAGTTGAGGAGATTACCATGAGAGAGGATGTTGGCAATCTCAGCCTTTTGCAAGACAATGACTTTGGTAGGTCATAACAGTGATGCGCTACTCGTGTAAAAAAAAAGATTCCACCTTTGTATTTTAGTGGAATGTAGTTTTGTTAGAGCAAAAGAACCTTATTTACACATGACCTGCTTTTCTCCTCAGCTGACTTTGGCATGGACGACCGGGAGATGATGCGTGACGCCAGCACGTTCGAGGAGGATATCATGCACGGTGCTACGGCCTCCAACCTTTTGTTAGAGCCCGAGCCCGGTCCGGCTAATCTGCCCGATAAATCCAACCACATGGAGTATGATGACTTTGGAGACGCCTCCTTGGGCAACAGTGACGGAGGAATGTTAGGTGAGCTCTCTCTCCAAAGGCAGCTCCCCTGTTAGTTAGTCTTGATGTGGAAGGGGTGATTTTGACATCTTTCTTTCAGTGGATAAGCTACTTAGCTCTGAAGACGGCGGTGGCATTTTTGACGACCCTCCGGCCATCACCGGGAGTGTCATGATGCCTCCAGATCACGGAGACGATGAGGATGATTTCGACAACCTCCAATCACGTAAGTACTTGCTGTCGAGCTAAAGATTGTGTCAAAAATGAGAATGGAATTGTGAGTCGCGGTGTACCATGGCTAAAGATTGTGTCAAAAATGACAATGGAATTGTGAGTAGCGGTGTACCATGGCTGGGCCTCATCCTCATTCCCCTTTCACAACGTCTAGCGGGTCCAGACAGCCCGGACTCGGGGCCGGCAGAGCCGCTGCCGGCCATGGCTGACCAGACGGAACAGACCACTCTTGTTCATAATGAGGAAGAAGCGTTTGCACTGGAGCCCATCGACATCACTGGTTAGTCAAATATTTTGTACCCGCTTTCTGATCTGAATTGAAAATGGTTTTGGTCAACAGCATAACGATGCTGCAGACGATAGAAAGTGGTTGATTTTTGTCTCAACTCCTCTTCAGTGAAAGAGACCAAGGCCAAGCGTAAGAGGAAGCTGATCGTAGACAGCGTGAAGGAATTGGACAGTAAAACCATCAGAGCCCAACTCTCTGACTACTCGGATATTGTGACCACGCTGGACCTGGCCCCTCCCACTAAAAAGCTGATGATGTGGAAGGAGACTGGGGGAGTAGAGAAGCTCTTCTCTCTTCCCGCTCAGCCTCTCTGGAATGCCAGGCTGCTTAAGGTAAGGGGTGTTGCCCATTCAAGTGAAAACTTTGTTGTGCACTTTCCCAAAATGGCCTTGGGTGGGTGAGCGTGTGTTTTTGAGAGCAAGCCGAATTGTCATTTGACACAAGAAAGCAAATTGTCATTTGCCACCACATGCCTTTCAAGCGCTTGAAAGGACATTTTTCAAGTTCCATCTTTCATTGATCTGCTGCCCATGTAGTGACATTTAAGGAACGGAATGAGAAAGTCAGCGGTGTTCTTCCTTTCCTCCCTTTCTTTCCTCCCTTCCTTTCCTTTCCTTTCCTTTCCTTTCCTTTCCTTTCCTTTCCTTTCCTTTCCTTTCCTTTCCTTTCCTTTCCTTTCCTTTCCTTTCCTTTCCTTTCCTTTCCTTTCCTTTCCTTTCCTTTCCGGCCTCGTACGCGTCTTCAAAATGCGTTTGTGCATAATTGATCAGAACTGTTTTGGTGGCACTGTCTAACTAATGCTGTATATGTTTTTTTGAACAACCACTTTACTTTGCTAATATTCTCTGCATTTAGATGTTCACACGCTGTCTGACACCTCTGGTGCCAGATGAGCTCAGGAAAAGGAGAAAGGGTGGCGAAGCAGACAGTTTGGATGAATTCCTCAAAGAGCTGGAGAACCCAGAGGTGCCCAGGGAGGATGTCATGGGTCAACACAGAGATGTCATCGGTAAGATGACCTTTGGGGGCTAATCCACAATTCTAGATGAGTAGTTAGCCGATACAGCTGTCCCCCGTTCACCGTATAGATCAGACTATCATGGAAGAACCCAGTTTGCTGGCTGCCTCTGCAATGGAAGGCAGCAGGACAGCCCTGGATGAGACGGTCATGCCGCCTCCCTCCACTCCTCGCGGCGTCAAACGCAAGACCCTCGAAAAGGAGAGTGCCGTCGGGCCTGTGAGTTTTGGAAAAGAAAAATCTCCGCCTATTATTTTGGAACACAATGTGAGGGATTTGGACTGAGCATGGCTTCTCGACCCTTTCAGATGGCCGCCTTAGAACAGCAGCAGCCACAACAGCTGGCCGAGCGCTCGGCCTTGTCTCAGAGGCTGGACATGCCGCAGGTTGACCTCCCCCCGGAGGAGACCACCGTCAACCTCACGCAGCTTGTTCCTGAACTGGACCTCATCGGAGAGAAGAGCAAAGACAAGAAGGATGAGAGCGACGAAGAAGAGGTTCGACGTATACCCTTCCAACCGCAATCAGTCCATCTCACATAACTTTCAGAGCTCTATCAAATCCAATTATATTTATAGAGCCAACTGGTGCCCAAAGTGCTTTACAACAAAACAGAAAACACCATTCAAGCCGTGGCAATGCGAGAGGGATTCTTTTTGTCAACCTGATTATTTTGTGTTGTCTTGATTAGGACGAAGAAGGTCAGGCTGGAGACCAGGACCAGGAAGAGAAGCGATGGAACAAGAGAACTCAACAGATGCTACACGGGCTTCAGGTACAAAATCATTCGTGGCTGGTTCCAATCATTTTTGTAGCCTTTTAACCAGTTAAATTGATTCTCAACAACGGGCGGTTTCGTTCCATTGATAATCCGGTTGGCGCAAATGTAAATTCTTATTTTGTAACCATCTTTACCTAAAGCCCATGTCTCTGACATCAGTATTGTGCATTTCTATTATTCCCAGAAGCTAGCCAATGACTCCTTTAAGAGATTTTTGTGAACAATTGTACACCACTGAGATGGTCACATGGCTAAGTGCAGTGCTAAGCCGAAAAAGACGTACAATATTGGTGAAAAAACAGCGGTGGGTTGGCGTGATTTGTTTTAACATGGATCTAGATCCCCCAGTCGTCGCCAAGGTTTCTGACATTGTACACGTGGAATTGGGGGCCGCTCGGGTTCTGACATTGTACACATCTGATTGGGGGGCGCTCGTGTTGATGACTTTGCTAACATGTGATTGCCCGTGCAGCGCGTCATGGCAAAAACTGGAGCAGACTCGGTCAGCCTGCTCGACTTATGCCGAAACAACAACAAGAAGCAGGCAGCCGCTAAGTTCTACAGTTTCCTGGTCCTCAAGAAGCAGCAAGCTATTGAAGTCACCCAGACGGAGCCTTACAGTGACATCGTCGCCTCCGCTGGACCACGATTCCACCTTATTTAAACATTGACAGAGGAAAAAAACACTGATTGCCACAGACATCTTTTTTTTTTTAATGAGCAGCTTTGATTTTTTTTTTTTTTTTTTTATATGTTTTTTCCTCATACACCCCCAACCAAGATGAAAGGTGGGGTTGGTTAGTTGGGAAGGTTTTTGGATGTTTGAAAATTATTTTACTGTACTTTAGGTGGACTCTTGCTGTATTCACTTAGTTCAAACAAAAGAATGTTAACAGTTATATTTATATATATAAAAAACCAACAACAACAACACACTTCCATCACCAATTTGTATGCATTGATTCATTTGCTTTTAAGTTAACTTTTCTACTTTGAAACAGTACCCCTCTAGCCCTGTAAATATTACGTTTCTATCATGAGAACTCATGGGTTTCCTGTGAAACGCTGCAGCGGCTATGTACATAATATGGGAAGGTACTGTTTTATTTCTCAAAAGTGTAACTCCACCTCCTTGTGTTTGTGTGGTTTTTTTTGTTTCCCCTCACATAATACAAGTGACTTTGTCAAATATTCTCCCTGGGGGCCAGGTATATCATACTTTAGTTATAAAATTCAGACAGGTTGTCAGTTAAACTTCATTAGCTTTTTTTTTCTTTCTTGTGTTTCACATTTATGCTTGTACACCTTTTTGCATTATGTAACTAGAAAATGTACTTGTTACAGATACGTGCAGCGTCCCACCTTTTTAGTCTTTGGGTAATGTCTAGTGATACATCTGTAAAGATTGGAAATAAAAATGTTTTACATACACCATCGCTGCATATTATTCGTAACCCTAATTTTAAACCGAGATTACAGCTCTTTCTTTGAACATCTATTTTACGTTAAATGTCTGAGTCCAAATACATTCAGAACATTGACTACGCTAATGAAATGGACACATTTCTGTTTTCCAGAACATAACAATGTAAATGTAATTCAAATAAATCGAGGGAAATGACATAAAAGGTGTTAATGGGAGGAACAGGTATAATTTTCTAATAATGATGGCATACTTGACATTATTTTAAGCGTGTACATTCCCACAATTCTTGGGATTCTGTGTCGGTGTGTTCGGAATTTACCTTTGTGGCGTGTGTTTCTACACGAACCGGAAACTCACGTCACATCGGAAATGTCCGTTCTAAATTGTGTCCCCCTTGTCCTCGTGTAGCGGCTTATTGAGAGTTTCCAAGCAAGAACTGTGGACTAGTTTACCGTCGTAATGGCCTCGACTGGTGGCACTTTGGACTCCCCTGTGAAGCAGATCCAGATCGATGGTTTGGTATGTGCCACAGAACGCTTTCGTTTCACTATTTGATGGTAAATGTTGTTCGAAAAAGGTAGCACCTTTACCAGATGCGGAGCAGTTGCTCGCGCGCAAGCATCATCGTGGCGTTAAGATGGAAATGAGTGGCGCCTTCTTGATTGCTAGCGTCTAAAGTAAACGTCTTGATCGATCGATCAATCATTTCATTACAATGTGGTTACGACGCATTGTTACCGTGAACAGATAGACCTGACTTGTTTTTGTCAACCACTAGTGCGTTTCACAACTAGCAAAAAGCTACCTGTTTAGCTGTTGCTTAAAACGCGAAAACAAGATATCAATTAGGGCTCGAGTACCACCTTGTTTAACATGGAGCCATAAACACATTTCAGCAGCCAACAGTCATCTCATGTCATCACGTCACCACTCCTCTCCCCCCCAATAGTCACCAAAATCCTTACAAATGGTAACCCGGATAAGACGCAAGTTCGTATTGTGCATTTTCACGAAATTCATGTAAAACAAATAAAATAAAAAATAAAGACATATATAAAATAAGACATCAAGAATATATCAAATGTTGTATTAGAATTAAAAAAAAAAAAAAATCTCCCCTCATTCTCAGACATCTCGTCCCATCCGAGTTTTCTTGAAATCTATGTATGGGATTAGCGACCCCGCAAACAGAACAGGAGCAACTAAATTGCGATTGTTCTACCAAGGCAAATCCATATGCATGTTGTGTTAGTGTGTTGTCATCAAATGAAATCTATTTGACGTCAGTGTATCAATTTTTTATTTCAACAGAGGGCAATATCTATTTCTTCTTTGTTTAATGACAGCCAGTGTGAAAGAAGCAGTCCCTACACACAAACAATAGGCTGTCATTAAAGGGAGTCATAAAAACGCATTCGATCATAAGCGATGGATGGATGGATGGATGGATGGATGGATGGATGGATGGATGGATGCATGGATGGATGCATGGATGGATGCATGGATGGATGCATGGATGGATGCATGGATGGATGGATAAGCCCATGATGTAGTAGCCCTATTTATACAGCAGAGGACAAAGTAGCTTCACTTCCATGTACTTGTGTGCCTTTGGCCACTGCTCCATTCCACGGGTACACACTCATATACACACTGCCATGGACACAAAGCAGTTTAGCGTGTGTGTGTACGCCTCAACGCAGGAGCTGAACTTGCCAGCTGCTGCCTTCCTTTTATCTTGCTAATTAAACTTGCCCTGCAGTCTTGGGACCTTAATTTCATATCTCAATATTTTACCTCAATGTGTATTCAATGGCGCGCTAATGAGATTTTCTTGACTCCTTTTTCCATTCTCATTAGCCAGAATTTTGTGCGGTTAAATTAAAACGTGTAACCTCAATTGGAGTGTCAGCAAACGTGTCGGTTTCAGGTAGCGAAAAAAAAAAAAAGCCAGAGTGCAGCGATGCGGCGTAACACTAGCTCTCGGCTTGCATCATAGGATCTGCCTGCCTGTCAGAGGTGTAGCTGGAGGGCTCCCCTAACCCTCAGACGCTTGCCGTGTTAACAGTGCAAGTGCGTTTGTTGTAACTTGAAGTCTGTCAGCAGTCTGGTTGCCTGCCACATAAGTCGCAAGCCATTGCGGTCCATTTTGAAAATCTCCTTTTCATTGGAACCTGTCATATTAACAAGCTCTGAGTAAAGGACAAGCAAATAAGATTTGAAAGTTTGGAAGTAGGAAACGAGTGGCATCGCACGGCCTGAAGATGTGTGTCCAAAAGCCGCTCTATCTATCTATCTATCTATCTATCTATCTGTTTGTTATTTGGCTGCTGCAGGTGGTGCTGAAGATCATCAAGCACTACGAAGAAGGCCAGAGCAGCGAGGTGGTTCAGGGCGTCCTCCTGGGCCTGGTGGTTGATGATCGGCTGGAGATCACCAACTGTTTCCCTTTCCCGCAGCATACTGAGGATGATGCCGACTTTGATGAAGGTAAACGCTTTTCATTGATCCATCCAACCGCTCTTTGGTAGCGCTGCTTCAATCAACTGGGGCGTATGATTTGGGCTTTTAACCACGTATACGGTTGCCTGCAAATGCATCCGTGTAAGTGAGCAGACCAAACGGTGCCATATTTTGCCGTGCGCCGTCGCACTCCTAGTCAGCGAGCCATTTGCTGGTCATTAAACCCTTACGCCCCGCCCTGCCCCGCCCCTTGAATCACTGGGCACCCTGCGTGGCCCTGAAAAGTGAGCTTAGTGGATGCGGCGGCGCACGCCCTTCATCTTTGCGTTGTCGCCGTTTGTCGCTATTTGACATTGAGTTGTCGTCGTCGTCGTCATCGTCGCGGTGTCATTTGCCAATGCACATTTGCACGACAAAAAGGGCCACTTTTTGTCAGAGCTCATCCAATGGAAACAAGAAGTCTCCACCCCCATGTGCTCTGTGGGTGGCTTTGAATACATTTCTAGCCGCCATTCCACTTTCCTCTCGTTTTACCTTGCAAATAATGTCCGACGGCCGTCGACACCGAGGGAATACTTTTAATAGCTCGCCGAGTCAATCTGCATGTTTTCCTCAATCACCGGGGTGATTTGCGAGATGGCAATGATGGCTATTTATAGTCGACAAATACGTATCACCGCTGCGTGCCTGAGAGTGGCTGGCGCAGATGCTGCGGATGGGTGGCTGCTGTGACAAACTGGAGCAGGAGAGGGAGCGCCAAATAGTCCTTCAAGCCCAAAGCGGCAAGGCGCACCCTGCTTTTTGGAGAAAAAGGCCTTGGAAAAGACTTTGTGGGAGTAGGCTGCGCTCTACGAAGACAGCGCCTTCGCTGGAAGGAAAGTAGGGCTACGTAGTACGTCATCGTCCAGTCACCGTGGTCCGCTTTCGCTTCATGTCATATTGGACCAGGACAACCATTTTTGTCAAAATGCAAATGAATGCATAAACAAGCCGAGCAGCTTCTGCAAGGTCAGCCTTCACATTGTCATTCGGAGCAGACGTAGGTTAATTGAAGTCAGAGAATTCAAAATGCCGTGACCCCTCAACTCCTTGCTGTAAACACACTGGAGATGGCCGGGTGCGTGCGTGCGTGCGTGCGTGCGTATGTGTGTGCGTGCGTGCGCTTTCCAAGAAGCTGTGATGAGGTCCTTCTTGGAGGTTGCCCTTCAATAAATAACTCTACCTGTCCCAAATGGGAAATTGATCTTTTCCTTGTTCTCCCCGAGTGAGGCCAATTAGACGAGTGCGCTGATGGTACCTTGTGAACATTTTCACTCGCTGTCACCTTTTGACTGCTCGGTGCAAATGCAAGGTTGGCTCTCAGCACGCAGATGCGTAGAGATCTCATTTGGATTCAGATATAAATCACGTGTGGATGGGATCCCCCAGGTGCAGTCTTCATTTCCATCACTTTTAGCCATCTGCTCCATTGTCTCATCATGCGGGGGGTGTAGAACACAAGAAGAGAAAGTGCAAGACAAAATGAAAAAGGAGCCAATAATAGGAGAAAGTTAGAGGGCAGGCAAGCAAGCAAGCACAAGAAGAGGAGACATGGAAAAAGATTGACAGCTAAAGTAAAGAGCTGTTTGTGAGACGCTTGTCAATATTTGTTCTACTTTGCTGAAGGCCATATGTGTTTTTTTCTTCTCGTCGTTTGCCACGAATAATGTTATTTCCTCCAAAATGGATACTTTGCTGCTGTTATGGGGTTGTTGGTGTCTTTTCCTGGCTAACTTGAAGTAGAATCTCGCTTTGCGTTGCGTTGCGTTGCGTTGCGTTGCGTTGCGTTGCGTTGCATTGCATTGCATTGCATTGCATTGCGTTACATTGCATTGCATTGCATTGCGGCCAACAGTAAAGGTGGCTTCATAGTCATGGCTAACTTGGCTAACATGGCTAAGATTCTCCTCTTCTCTCCTTCATTGAATTCTGGAGCCATTTTGATGGGGATGTCTTGTTACAAACATCAGACATGCGCACAATAGCCCCAGCCTGTGTTTTTCTCACTGTTAAAGCTCGTGTGTCATTTGTGGGCCATGCAATAGTGGCAATGTGGTGATTTGAACGCGTTGTGACACACACTTAGGTGGAGCTTGACTTTTGAAGACACGGCCGCTCTCATCTCTGAAATGTTGTGGCCTGCAGCAGCATGCAAGCTCTGTAGCGCTTCACCTCTCGCGTCATCCGCTATTAGAGTAGGGACTATCTGTCGGCTTCATTGCTCCAACAGCCACCAAGCCAACTCAGTTATGCACATACATGCTGGCTGCTTGATTGGGTTTTGGTTTCCCTCTGGGCAGCAAGACTTAAGCTTCCAGTTAGTCTGTGAGTAACAAAGCGTTTTGAGATTTGGGATGATTATCATTCAAATTGGATTCATTGAGGAAGAGGATGGATGGATGGATGGATGGATGGATGGATGGATGGATGGATGGATGGATGGATGGATGGATGGATGGATGGATGGATGGATGGATGGATGGATGCATGGATGCATGGATGCATGGATGGATGCATGGATGCATGGATTGGTGGGTTGGGTGGGTTGGGTGGGTTGGGTGGATGGATGCATGAATGGATGCATGAATGAATGAATGTTTGTCCAGTGTCTTGAAGAATGTATTGGGAAAGAAAGCAAAAGCTTTTAAATGCAGTGCTGGCAAATGTCTGAAGTTAAATGAAAGCAATGATGAACATGTTGGCAGAGGAATGTCCTTATTGCAATATTTAGCGAGGTATGCTCATTATTTGTGTCCTTGAGCTCTCTTGTTAGCCAGCAGTGCAGTGCGTTGCCCTTTCCACCTCTTCTTTGGTCACAAGAAGGTGGAGGGAGGGGGCCACAGCTGCCCACTAATGTCTGCCTGCCTGCCTGCCTGCCTGCCTGCCTGCCGCTACGACTGTTCCCATTGAAACGATTGTCTGGCACGGACGGCACCCTATCTGTCCCCTCCAGCCGAAACCTGCGACTGTTTGTATGTGTCTTTTCTCTTCTCCACTGGGATAGCTAGATTTATCAGCACCCAGAATGAACAAGCGGAAGGAATGTCAGCGGTGGACATTTCTAGAACAGACATGAAACGGCGGGACCACCAATCAATCACCCGATAAGCGCGTGGAGCCGTTTCACTTTGTCCAATGTTTCTTTTTGTCCCTCTTCCTTCACAGCTCCAGATGGAGACATTGCTCCCGGTGACCAAACACTAAGAAAATGATGGCGGTGTTGTCAAATAAAAACAACTTGGTAGCTTAGAACGCAAATCATTTTCAACGTACGACGCGAAAGGCTGTGCTTCCTGGCAGGAAGGACGCTTCCAAGTGGGCTTCGCCCCGTTTCCTTACAGCGAGAGAGCTCGAAATGATTCGTGGGCAAACGGCCGCCCTCGCTCGTTTGGTGGCAAAGAAATCCTCACTCTTGTGTTTCTGCTCGCAGTCCAGTACCAGATGGAGATGATGCGTTCTCTGCGTCACGTCAACATCGACCATCTGCACGTGGGCTGGTACCAGTCCACCTACTACGGCTCCTTTGTCAGCCGAGCCTTGCTGGACTCCCAGTTCAGCTACCAGCATGCCATCGAGGAGTCGGTCGTGCTCATCTACGGTCAGTCCACTTGATTGTATTGTTTGTATCGCATCTGATGAGTTGTTTCACGTCTCTGGCTTCCCCCCCCTTTCAGACCCTATAAAGACGGCCCAAGGCTCGCTGTCCCTGAAGGCCTACAGGCTCACTCCCAAACTCATGGAGATCTGCAAAGAGAAAGATTTCACACCTGAAGGGTTTGTGTCTCAATGTCGATGTGCGCATCAGTTGATCACAGATGCTCCGTTTAGTCACGCGCTGTGCTGGTGTAGTGGGGCTTCCCACGGCTCCGTTGCACAAGGTCTCTTCCATCCTCATTTGGTTTGTCACCATCGACGCACGCACGCCCGCCCGCCCGCCTCCTGCGCCTGAACTCGGTCACGTCTGCTGTGACGCCCGTTGCTCAGAGGCTCGCCCCCACTGCCAAAAAAGAAAGACTCGATTTGATGATTGATTTGAATTGATGCAATTGCCCTGCCTCAAGTTAATTATGCCAGTGGTCGATACATGTCTTTGGACGCGGCGGTCGGTCTCTTTTATTCGAAGGATACCAATTCTGCGTTTGAGTACGATGGAGCCATCCCTCGGATGCGCCCTCCAAGTACACAGGGCACGGCACGGACTTGAGTTTCGAATCTGAAGCATCAAATGAGTCTTGGTCGGACTGGAGCAACGTGGAATCTGAAGCATCAAATTCGTCTTGGAAATATTGTGACGTTAAGTGTGACAAAGTCCAATATCTGTGAGTGAAATGCGCCGCTCCTCTTTTACCTCTATTTATATTGCTCCGTTGCAATAGGTCTGAAAAGGTCACCAGTAATGGATAATTGTGCCAATATGTGTGAAAGGTTAGAGTTTCCTGTCCTCCCCTCTTGAAACTAAATGCACCATTGTTCACTTCCAACTTTGTCTGAGGTTAGGCTTGAATTCTCCAACCAATCAGCTCAACCAAAACAATCATGAGGTCATACTAGATGGTGCAATTTGCAAAAAGTGAGCCAAGAGTGGGATCAGTCCGTGCAACTTGAATGTCGTTCCTTTCGAGACGTTTGCTACCGGGAGGGAGTTGGAAGTTGCGGAGCCCGCCGCGAGAGCAATTTACGTCAAAAATTCAATCATGTATTCACTTTTAAAAATGCAACAGTCACATTCTGTCTTTAAATGGCTCGGATGTCATTTACTGTGGAGAAGGCAAATCCGAGCAGCGCAAATGGCCATTTGCAAATGCTATGGAAATGTAGCAAAACGACACAAAATAAGAGATTTTCAGGGGGAACCAAAAAACGATGATCACTTGCAAATGTGTGGTCTAATTGAGCTGGAATGCTTGCCAAGAACTACATATGTGCCCTGCGACCACTTGAGGGTGTCCAATGTCACCTGGGATAGGCTCGTGACCCGACTGTATTTTTTTCATTTCATAAACAGAGGGCTGCCATTTGTTCCCGTCCACATTTGTAAGTCCGAGAGAGAAAGGGCAGCCCCCCAAATAGTTAAGGCGGAGTTTGGCTTATCCGCTCAATTTGTTGACGTGGGGACTCGAGCTGGCTCGCAAAATGGCAACAAAAGATACATTGAGCCGGTCTTCTTTTGCGTCGTGATAAAGCATGAAAGCAAACGCTACTGAAGCACATGGGCATATTTCACCTGAACGTAAAAAAACCCAATGATTGCTACATTTTGCTCCACCTTTTCTGTCTGTGTCTTGTCCCCCCCCCTTAGATTGAAGAAGGCAAACATTGGCTTTGATCACATGTTCGAGGAGGTGCCCATTGTCATCAAAAACTCTCACCTGATCAACGTGCTGATGTGGGAGCTGGAGGACAAGTCCACAGTCGCCGACAAACACGAACTCCTCAATCTATCCAGCAGGTCGGTCAGGATGAATGCCGTTGTTCAGCCTTCTACAAATGTGTTTCCGTGCTCCGGGGTGTTAGTCGGCCATCATTGCTGCTGCTCGCTCATAAAAAGAAAAAGCTAGCACAATGATGACTAAAAGTGTCAATGTAGCACATTGGGAGTTATTAGCATCAAATGGCATCCGAACTCAATTGCAATCAAGTTGGGACGTTGTCTTCTGTAAATCAAAAGACATTTTCATGTTTTAGTATATATATTTCATGTTCAAACTGATCAACGTACAATCATGAACTTGGAATTTGATTTGGGAAGCTCAGCTTTATTTTGAAGTTGGCCTTCTTACTGCGTTAGCGGCACGGAGCACCAACAATTATTGCTCAGCGGGCACTCGAGTGGTGCACGATAGATAATTCGTTTGATTTCAATGGCTCGGTCAGAGTAAGAATGAAACGTCAACATTTCTCTTCTTCATTGTACAAGTTGAGAAAAGGTTTTACGATTATCATTATGATACTGTAACCGCGCTTTCTCAACTGGCATTCGTTATAGTAACGATGATACAGTATCATCCTCTACGTATTTAAAAGATGGACAAAGCCATGGGCTATTATCAGCAATCCAGCTCGCAACTTGAATGCAGGCATTCCTCCTTTGACCTGATTGCCACACTTTTTGTCTGTCCATTATCTTTTGAATTACAAGAAGGCCTGATCAATATTTTGATAATGGCAACAATATATCAAATGTCAGCGCGTCCTCTCGGAGATGTCAGTCTTGACGACGAAGCGGCTAATAGCGCTCGCCTCGCTCCGCTTCACGGTACCCAGGGGAGTTGGGCTTCGTTCTTTTGCTGAGTCCTCTGACCTTCAATGGCGTTATTTGGAGCGCTGGCAGACGGAACCGTTACAAATGCAGTTTGTGACCCACACGCGTTTACCATAAGAGCCCAACTATTTGAATTCCCAAATAGTATTAGAGGTTGGAAAGGTCACTACTTTTCAAGGTTTCCTAAAAACAACAACTGGGAAGGAGGGTGGGTGGGTTGGTTGGGTAGCTTCTGGTTTCGGAGCTGTCGGAAAGATGCCTTTAATGAATGCCTCAAGTCGTACATGTGATCAACCTTTGTTGCAGCAACCATTTGGAGAAAAGCCTTCAGCTCTTGATGGACAGGGTGGATGACATGAACCAAGACATAGTCAAGTATAACACCTACAGCCGCAATCTGAGCAAGCAGCAGCAGCAGAAGCACCAGGTAATTCTCCGCACCCACCCACCGGAAGGAAGGAAGGAAGGAAGGAAGCCAGGAAGGAAGCCAGGAAGGAAGCCAGCCAGCTAACAAAATAGCGCCTCAGCCAGCTGTGTACCCAATTGCAAGCTTGGGAGATGCAAAAGTAGTGGGAGTTTTTTTCCATTTCAAATGGAGGTTCTACTGCTCTTTCTGGACAAAAACCCTTTTGGGCGCTCAAGCAAATGGACACAAAGCAGTGACAAGAATTGCAGTAAAAGCTCCTTTTTCTATTTATTTAGTCGTCTTTTATGGCCTGTTTTTAATATCACAGAGATGAATTTCATACTCTGACTTCATTAGCTGTCAATCAGAAAGCTCCAGCAGAAAAGCATTTGGTGTGTTCAGAAACGAATGCGCGAGCGCACGCACGCACGCACACAGCCAGTAGGATAGCACATTCAAATGAAGGCAATAGCGCCTGCCCACGCACACAAAATGGAATGCACATGTATTATAAGAATGATGCTAAACGTATTATAAGAATGAAAATAGTTCAAAAATAGCATTTGTCAGAACAATAGCAGCATCGTCGGCCGCGGTCCTATAAATCTTATTAAACATTTCTCTCGATTGGAATTGAGAAAATGTTTGAAGCTTTAACGACATTTGCAATAGTCACAGAACTCAGAGCCCGTCCGTCTCTGTTCACACGAGCCCTGCAAAGCAAAAAAAAAAAACCCCAAAAAACCCAGCAACAACGCGCATCTAGCCAAACGTCCCGGGGCCAATCACCCACACTCCATCCAGTCATCATCCTCCCCCACCAAAATGCTCATCAACACAGGCCCACAACCTCACACACACAAAGACATGTTAGTGCCGTCACTGGCCACCCCATGTCCAGCAGATGTTATCGGTCTGTTGTCACTCAGCGAATGAGCCGCGGAAACTTGGCAGCTAATGCAATATGCAAAGTCTAGCCGTTTTGTTTTTGGTGTTTCTCTCGCTCTCTCTGTCTCTCTCTGTCTCTGTCTCTCTCTGTCTCTCTCTGTCTCTCTCTGTCTCTCTCTCGCTCTCTCGCTCTCTCGCTCTCTCTGTGTCTGTGTCTGTGTCTCTGTCTGTCTGTCTGTCTCTCTCTCTCTCTCTCTCTCTCTCTCTCTCTCTCTCTCTCTCTCTCTCTCTCTCTCTCTCTCTCTCTCTCTCTCTCTCTCTCTCTCTCTCCCCACAACGTCTTGTCACTTCGATCACTGTCACGTAACGTTTACCTGTGTCCGTCCGTCCTTTAATAGCGCCTCTGTCCGTCTTTCTGTCTAGTACCTCCAGAGGCGACAGCAGGAGAACACCCAGCGAGAGAGCAGAGGAGAAGCAGCCTTGCCGGAGGAGGACATTAGCAAAATGTTCAAGCCCCCCCAGGCGCCACCTCGCATGGACACGCTACTTATTGCAGGTACAGCACAATACCTCTGCATAGATGTACACTTGAGAAGAACGGACTTGCCGTTTTGTGGGTATCGCCGCTCAAGAATGGAATATTTCCTTGTGCTCAGACGCTTCTTTTTGCGCTCGCTCGGTGATTTTTCTCCGACCTTGTGAATAGGGCTGGACAAATAACAAAAATGTAATCGTCATTTGGGCTCAAATTGAATATAGCGAGTGAAGTTCAGAACGCCGTGGTTTTCTGAATGTTGCTTGTAAAGCGAGCATGTCATGAATGTGAGCATGCTTTACAATGTTGACTCTAGCGTCAAAAGTCAACTCACGACGCGCGCTGCGTGTATTGAAATAGAAAAGTGTTGTCGGCCTTTGTGCGTGTCCCAATGATCCTACGTGGCAAACGGGTCCTAGGCGAGGGAGCAAACAAAGTGCTGAATTGAAATGGCCTCAAATCCCAGGCCATTTCCAGCATTTTCCAGGGCCTGCGGAATATCGTATGCTGTGGCTATGTAGACGTGGGCGGTAGCGAATGAACAAGTAGGATCCCCCCCCCCCTCCTTGGTTTCGCTCGGAGAAAATAAGGAGAACATGGATGGGCCTTTTGCGCAAGACGTATTTTCTGCACAACTGTGACGCTCATCTTTTCGGGTCATCGCAACAGACGTGTTTGTGATGGCAAAAACATTGCTTGACAAACATTTTCACATTTGCCGTTCCTCTCGCTTTGTTTGGCCTGTTTGGGTGCGCGCAAATGATTGGCTGTTTGCCCCCCTTGCGGTTTGTATCTTTTTGGATTTTATTTGTGTGGGCTGCTTGGCTATTTTGGGCTTCTTTCCAACAGGGCAAATTAACAACTACTGCCAGAACGTGAAGGAATTCACCTCTCAGAACCTTGGGAAGCTGTTCATGGCGGAGGCTCTCCAAGGCCACAACTAGATGAGACAACGGAGAGAAGAGGGCACGCAGCAAAAAAGGAATGCGAGAGCCGTAATGCTGCTGTTGATATCTGGAGAATTGATTCATTTTCCGTATTTTAGTGAAATAAAATGGATCGAGCTCTTTGTCAGCTTCTGGCTTTTGAATTGTTAAACACAAACGAATGGAGCCAATTCACCTTTTCTTCACTCCCATTACCACTAGTGTATAAAATGAAGTGTCTGGCTAAGCTGTCATTTCTTTCTGAAGTACTCCACTGTTGCAATGCTAAGTTTCCTCCCAGATACTGCAAGTTGTTGCTCTTGGGGACCGCTGGAACTCCGAAGCAGGAAAAGGCAGAGCACGCTTCTTTATGGTAAGTATTATCCTAAGCAAACCTCATTTCAATTTGAACGTGACGAGTCAGCGGTGTCCGTCTCTGGTCGGAAATGTTTTCTTGAACAAGCGTCAAGTAACGTCATGTCATTTTCACCTCGGATGCGGCGAGGAGCTGCTTTTGGAGTCGAGCCGGATCAAATGTATTTGCGTGTACAGCGCTCGCTCTCTGGCTTTCATTCATCAGGCGTTTTCACGGGAGTCTCGTTCAGCTCAGCAACAGCTTGAAGCTTGAGTGATGGCTCTACCGGCTCCATTTAATAAAGAAGCTGCCAGTGTGGTTCATTGCGTAATAATGACTCTGGCGCTGGCTCTGTTGTCGACCCGCGGTGCGGCGGCGGCGGCGGGCGGCGGGCGGCGTCTAATACGCCTCTGATGTCTGACTTGTCATCAGCGTCACCTCATCAAGCAATAACTTGTACTGCCCCTGCTTGCCATCAGTGCAGTCATTAGCGATAATTACAAGTCGAGCAAAGTGATAAATGTTTATGAGAGCAGCCATACAAATAAATTCTTCTTCAAATCCCCAGATGCTCGCTCGCTCGCTCGGGAAGTCTTCACTGGAAAGTATCTGCTCAGGTGTGCCGACGATGATGGATGCCTCTTATGATGGGAGCCATCCCTCGCTCGCAGGTATTGATTGGCTTTGGAGAGGTGGCTTCTGTCCAACGTGAGTGCTCTTTGTTTGCAATTCTGAGGCAGCACAGCGTTGACCTTGAGGGCTGACCACCAGGGCAGGCAGGGACGGCTTCTCCCGTCACCAAGGAGGGATGTGGGGGGAATTCTAAAGGCTTCTTAAATGCCTTGAGCAGAGCCCCGAGCAAACGTGACGCTGGAGCTCCACACTGGTTGTGATGGGAGTAAAAGACCGAATAAGGTCGTGGTGACGCGGCTCAAGGCCGCCAGACAGGAGACGAGTGGGTGATCCGAGTGCGTGCCTGCCTGTCTGCCTGCCTGTCTGCCTGCCTGTCTGTCTGTCTGTCTGCCTGCCTGCCTGCCTGCCTGCCTGCCTGCCTGCCTGCCTGGCGCATTAGAGCGCTGCCACATAAATCAGGAGAAAAAGCACTGGCGAGCAAAAGATGACTGACCTTACAACCTTGAATAAGATGCGCCTTCCTTCTGGGATTAAACTTTCCATGAACAGTAAATCAAGGCTTTAATCAAGTCAGCATTTTTTGATGCTGTCCAAATGCCAACTCTTGTGAACTGATAGGATGCAAAGCAATCCATCTGATGACATTTGATGGACATTTGTTGCTCCATGAGAAACTAAGATTTAATGGCGTGAATTCACGTCATGACGCGCATTCCGTAGTGATGGAACGGATGGTTACTGGAGCCACAATTCATTTGATGCCAATGGGTCTGCTTCACAACAGGAAGAACGCCACGTGCGTATGTGCTTGTCTTTCCAAACGTTCATCTGTTTCCGATTTGGACGTCAACAATACGTGTTTCAGGAAGTGCCATTCATTCCTGTGATATTCCTTCATCACGGCAGAAATGTGACAAGCGCTGAGCGTTTGTGCACAAGGGCTCGTCACTCGCCGGGTGCAAAAGTGTCACCGCCCTTTCTAGCCACTCCAACAGTTTTTGCGTGGAAGCACAAGTGAAGGTCCATGAAGCTGCACTAGTGAGAAAGAGCCGCAGCGGCGGCAGCTGCCGTTTGCAACTCCCTCTCCCACGCTAACCTGCTAAATTGACCGTGAGATGACTATGAGTCAGTGAAAATGAGAACAACATCCTCATGTTCAGATGCCAAAGCGACTACGGCGAGCGAGACGCTGAGCATGCGAAGCCAGCGGCAGCTTTCTCTGTGCGGGCGGGCGGGTGGCGGGCGGGCGGGCGGGCAGGTAGGCAGGCAGGCAGACGGCCTGCCATGATTTGTCTCTGCGCCTTCCAATTCCCAAGGAAAAGATGTCGGAGGGATATGGCTTTACTCTCGCTTAATCAGCAAGCAGGACCTGTGCTGCTCTGACTCCAGCTGTCATTTGTTAGGGCTCCAAAACAAACATAAGATCCTTCAGCGTGCCTCCCTCCCTGCCTGCCTGCCTGCCTGCCTGCGTCACTTGTGATAGAAGGAATCAGATGGCTGAATAGAATGAAACGGGTTATTTCCCTGTCAGCCAGCCGGCCGGCCGGCCCACAATGCCTTTCTCTGGCTTTGCTCTGCTCCTCTCTGCTCTCTGCTTTTGCCACTCAGCGCTTATTGCCATGGCAACTAGATCCAGCGCCGAGTGCTTATTTCCAGGATGTAAAGTCATTGTAAAAATACCATTAAGCTTCCTCAAAACGGGAGAGAAAAGCAAGACAGCGGAGGCTGCCACGTGCAGGATCGGAGCATTTACGGGATCAAGTCCACAAATCCAACTGGCTCTGCAAACTAAGTCCACTCATCCCGTAAAAAGAGTCCACCTTTCTGCCGCTGCCTGCCTTGTCCCTCCTCTGAGGTCAACAGATCTCCAAGATGTCGCGGTTGCGATTCATCTGGGATGGCCGTCACGTCACGTCGCTGGCGCAAATCCCACCGGCAGGTTTAAGCCTTTGGAGAAGGCTTTCGGGGCACGTTCTGCGTGGCGCATGCGTGGCCTTGGGGCTAGGCTACAGTGTGCTGTTGTGATCTCACGTCATCATTGCACTGAGACGGAAATGTGGCGGATGTCCTCCCTCCCGCACAAGCTCAATCATATGTCGATAGACGCATTCGGTCGGCTTTGCCTCGCTGTCGTCATCTGTCATCCTTCTATCCGTGCGGTGATTCTGCAAGTAAAACCAAACGTCTGGAATTGGGCTCTTACTCCATTTGTTTCCTTGCGACTCTTGCCATTCTGATTCAATGTTCTTTTCCGGCAGAACTAGAAGGCTCCGCTACCTCCGTTGGTTATTTATGAATCTGCTTTGTGTAAACAAAGTGACAGGGACTCATCCATTTTCCAACTCATCGCCAGGGTGTCAGGGCGATTTATTGCAGCCAGCCAGCCAGCCAGCCAGCCAGCCAGCCAGCCAGCCAGCCAGCCAGCCAGCCAGCCAGCCAGCCAGCCAGCCAGCCAGCCAGCCAGCCAGCCTTTCTTTGTTTGAACAGGTTGCTCTCCGCGATCACGGCGCCTTAAGCTCAATATGGCGGCAAAGCCGGGAAATGGCTGCTTCTTGTTGTTCCGCTCAAGGTAAAGCCTGACGAGCAAAGTACAAAGCCCAATAAAGCGGCCTCTGTGAAGATACTCGTTCAAGTTGAAAGTGCTTACTAACCTTTGTGCATATTCACAATCTTCACCCGTTTTGCTGCAAAACATTCCCAACAAGTTGGGAAACATCATCTTCCCATTTAACCAAACTCTATGACCAGTTCTTGAGAACTGAGGACACTGACTAATTGTTGGTGGAATTCTTTTCCATCCTTGCTTGCTGTAGTACAGTACAAGCTCAGCTGCACAATCATCTGGGCTGTTCGATTGGATTTGTTGTTGTTGTTGTTGTTGTTGCCTCCAAGCCAGCACTTTGAAACACTCATTTAAAGTTGCAGATGATTACACTGCTGCAAAAGATGTAGGATTAACAAATGGCTTTGGGACCTACTTTCTTGACCCGGTGGACTTTGTCCTTTGGTCTTTTTGTCATTGAAATCCCCTCATTAGCTGCTGCAAGTCTACCAAGCAGTACAGTGAGCGCAACGTTTTTAGTAGCAAAGCTTGTGTGCAGGATCAAAAGAGGACTGAGCGGTGTCTTTGGAAGAGAAAGGAAGCTCAGCACCTGAGTACATATGGGCGGGCGCCTAGCACCTAGCGCCTAGTGCCTAGTGCCTAGTGCCTGGCGCCTAGTGCCTGGCGCCTAGTGCCTGGCGCCTAGTGCCTGGCGCCTAGTGCCTGGCGCCTAGTGCCTGGCGCCTAGTGCCTGGCGCCTAGTGCCTGGCGCCTAGTGCCTGGCGCCTAGTGCCTGGCGCCTAGTGCCTGGCGCCTAGTGCCTGGCGCCTAGCTTCAATTGGTGCTTGAACTAGCTCCCTCTAAGTCCACCAAAGCCCAGCATTTGCATGGCACTTCTGCGTCAAGTTAGCAGAAGACGTACGTACATCTCTGACCAAATCCATTTTCCCTGCAAGCAAACTTCATTAAGCCTTGTTTGCAGCGTGTTACTTTCAAGTCTAAGATGAGAAAAGCTGGCACGAAAAAAATGAACTGCCATCGCCCCAAAAAGGGGCCCATTGACAAAGTATAAATGCGCTAGGTTCATGCCACGTCGGTCCAAAATGTGAAGGAGTTGATGAGCTACGACACCGTTAAAGCTGTCTACCGGGCGTCCTCTTTTTGCCCCAACTCACTTGGTGTTTTGTAAGCTCCCCACTTACATCTTCATGCTGCTCTCTGTTGAGTGTGACTATCAATCCTGAGTGTCACACTCACCTTCCATCTTTATTTATTTATATTTGAATATTTCTTCCCAAATGGGCTCATCTATTCTAATTGGCGATGAACTCCTCTTGAAGTCTGGAGATGCTGCAGTGATTGATGAGATGCTTGTGACCCACTATAATAGACAGAGGCACAATGAAAGCCGCTCTTACCTCAAAGATCTCGGATAGCGGCCTCCGTCCGGTCTGATCGTCGGTCGGTCGGTCGGTCGGACCATCCCTCCTTGCCTGGTCTGTCCAGCTTGCGTCCTCAGAGTGGCTATTTTTTGAGCTGAGCGCTAAACGCTAAGCTTCAGGTCACTTAGTCAGGTGTTCATCTCTTTGTCTTTGTCTATCTTCCAAACGTTGACCTTGATCACATTGGCAGCATGTGGCAAACTGCAGAAGGCATGCTTTGTTTGAAATGGAATGCCCATCCCCAATCTCTTGGCAAATGAGGCAGACTGCTCGGTTTCCCGATCCGTTTGGTTGATTGAACGAGGACGTGTTGAATGGTGTCTGAGTGGTGGAGCTCAGCTGGGAACCCTCAAGACAACCATGTCACATTGTAACACACGCTTTGTTTGGCCAGCTTTTGTTCATCGCTAAGCCTTGGAACTCGATCCACTTGTGCCATAACCTTCTTCCTGTTTACAAGACCAGAGGTATTTCCAAACTCATTCATAAATGGAGTCACTTTTATTGGAGTTCAATCATTTCTCACAGGTTCAATGCTTTGAATGGCTTTTTGTGCACTCTTTTGTCCTTCAATTTCTCGGTGGAATGAAATGGGCCGTATTCCGCGCTTCTGAAGGCATTCGTTTGTTCATGATTTCTCAAAAATGAAGGGAGAAAATAGAACTTGTTTTCATTTTCCTGATTTAAAAAAAGGAGCACGACAGCCCTACCGTCCCTTGAGGTTTTGTACTCGTTGTACTTTATGCACCACGACGTCGTTGGCTGTCATTCAGAACAGAAGCCAAAATAACAGCGGCACACTCGCTTTCCTACATTATGAGTGCAGTGATGCTGACAAAATGACATTTTTGCCAACTGAACTGTTCCCAAATCTCTTTCACACTATTAGCACAGGTACAAAGTGACGGACGGAGAGGCGCGCAGCGGCTGTCACTGACCTTTTAGCAGTGCAAACGCTTTCTTTTTCATTCGACAAGACAGCCCAGTGGCCTACATTCAAACAAAACGCACTCCTTTTACAAGATTTCTTTTCTTTCCCAAGCTCATTTTGAATGTAACAAATGTTGATGTCTGGGCCCCGAAGCCTGCCATTTGCTGTCTATTTATTTCCTTTGAGGGAAGCAGCAAAGCCCACTGACATTCAATCACATTATTTTGCCACACTGATTTGCTGCCTGCACCTGTGACATGAACCTCACATAACAAGCACACATCAGTCTGCCAGCTATAAATCAAACGGCCCAAACACACTCAATCACCTCAGCGAAGCCTAACGTAGCAGCGTACCACATAAGATTGCGACCTTGTAGCAGTCTTAGTTCATAACGCAGGTCCATCCAGCCGTCCATCCATCCATCCATCCATCCATCCATCCATCCATCCATCCATTCAGGAGTAGTGACACTAGTTTCCACCACATGCCTGCCCCACCCAGGCTCAGCTCAAATACATTCTTAAAGCATTTTCATGGCTGAAATTGGCCATTCCTTGCACACGTGTCTGCTCACGGACATCTGAGAAATAATGGGAGACTGCCTTTGGCCTTGGAACTCAACATTTTAGCTTGGGAAGCCCACTTTATTGTTCAGACAGAACGGATAAAAGATGCTCAGGCACCGACGGACGTAACAAGCAATGTTGCTTCTTTAGAAAGAGGGCCATTTTTCATACCTAGGGCGGGGGCTACACGTTCCATTCCATACAATGTCTTGGAGATATTAGAACTGCTGAAAAAGGAAAGTCTCCCAAATTTAGCAGGTACAATGCACGCGCGTCGCTTTCTGAGATCGGACCACTTCTTTGTCAAAGTCAAGGCCCGGGGGTCAAGGCCGGCCGGCCGGCCCGCCACATCATTTGAGGTGGCCCGCAAAGACATTCATATGTCAATTCCAAAATTTCCAATTGTTTTCACTTTTAAAACATAGAGATATTGTGAGCAGTTTTTATTACCATTCATTTTTCAAATCCTTTTTACTTTAAAATATTTGATTTGATTGCAAGATTTCATTTTGAAATATTTGAACAGTTTTTAGTCGTCTCTGTTTTGAAAACGACTTGTGTCGTCGTGTTGTAGTGGAGCCTATAGTATACAATGTGAGGTATACGCTCATACATTGATTTGGGTTGGCAATTTGAACGGCCCTTAGAGGCAAACTATGGCTACGATGCGGCCCGCCACAAAAATAAGTTTGACCCCCCTGATCTACACGACCGCTCGAAACTTTGAGGTCACGTCTTTATTTTTAAAATAAGACTGCTATTTTCTTTTTTTCAATGGGGATAACATAGCCGTGTTGTCGATTTGGCTTTGTTTTGTTTCCCGCTACGTCTCGTCCGGTCCGTGCCGTCTGCTCGGCTCACTCCGTCCGGCCGCTCGTGTCTTGTTCAGAGAGGTATTAGCCATTTCAAAGAGCAGTCAGAGAAATTCTGACTCTGTCACCTTGGCAACAGACTCTGTGAACATAACCTGCTGGCGAGCAGTTCAAATCTTGACTTTCTACCTGAAGAAAACGTGCCTTCTTTGTACACGTGAAATGAGACGATGGCATTCCCAGAGGAATTTTTCAAACAGTGCTGTCTTTAATCAAACTCGCTCATGTATCTTTAATAACCTCCAGCCAGACAGTATAGCTCCAATCTCACGTTCGCATACTGCGTTGACATCAGTGCATTTTTCTCTCTCGCATTTTTTTTTCCTTTTGCAAATGTGACTTTTATGTCAATGCCAAGGAACACAAAAGCAACCGTGTGTGCACTGCTGAGAAGTCGCAGTTAAAAGCCTGCTAGATCAGCGGTCCCCAACCAGTGGGCCGCGGACCAGTACCGGTCCGTGGATCATTCGGTACCGGGCCGCACAGGAAAGAATGACTAACTTGCATGATTTCCGTTCAATCCCTTTTAGAAGTGCTGTGATTTGCATGATTAGCGTTGTGGATGGATCTCTATCGTGTACATCAATGAACTTGAAGTAAGTGAATTCAATTTTTAAGACTGAACTAATCAATTCATTCTATATTTCTTCCACATTCGCTGGTGAGCGCATTTGTTCACATGCAGTTATGAACTTCTATACACAGTGAATGAAGGGGCAGGCAGGCAGGAGGCAGTGTGATTGCTCATCAAGTAGCAAGTAAAGAGCGCTTTTGGCATCAATACGACCCAAGCTCACTCTCCTGGGCCCGTCCACTCGTCCATTACAGCAGTAAAGACGAGTTGTGCTCACTGCGTGTTGGCGGCGTGCGTGCTGGCTGCGTTCTCGCTGTCTCGATCCATTGTCAGCAGCCTTCAGCCAGCCCGCAGACATCCCGAGCGAGGCCAGGCCAGGCCAGGCCAGGCCAGGCCAGGCCAGGCCAGGCCCCCCTGTGACCCCACCAGGGACCTTGGCCCTTGCGCTTCACATTGCAGAGACACGCTCGTTTTCTTCTGCTGCATGAAGCCTTGAGATAAATAGTCCCACAGAGCAAGAGACATCCATATCACTCGGCGAGGCAGCCAGAATATGTGAGGTGAACGTGATTAACATCAAGCTGTCCTCCTCGCAAACGTGGGCCCAAATCATAGGACATTACACCGAGTTGGAAAATGAACCATAAATCAGTCAAAGGAAATAGCTCATAAACAAAGCCCGTAAAGCGCTGCTGCGCTTTACACCAATTGCTCCGATAAATCTCCAGCAATTTGATTGGACGTAGTAATATTTAGCAATATTTTACCTGTCCAATTTGTCTGAATACCTAGGCATTTCGACGAAACCAACGAGGCCGCAAACGCTTATTGACTTTGTCACGTCACGTCTTGTCGTCAAGTAGACTCAATGACTAACTGAATGTTCATGCTGCAAAATGACTTACCGCATGGACAGACGCAAGCTCCACCATAACACACCAATGGCCCCAAGCCAGATAGACTACTTTGGAAACATCGCCCCTTTATTCGGGCCGTCAAAGGTTACGGCTTGGCGCAATGAAACCGAAATACACTTTTAGTGAAGCGAAATTTGGTGCAAAATGTGGCTGGGAGATATTTAGGAGGGAAAATCTTCAACCTTAAAGAAAACACGCTCACACACACACGCTCACACACTCACGCCTTTCATGACTTACAGGTGTCCTCGTAAACTGGCCCAACTGACTTCACACTAATAAATCTTGCTAATAGCGCGCCAGGAGATATTGATTTCTATGGAGGTACTTTCATGTGCCATTATTATTGGAGAAATATTCTAAGTGAAGCCATGCACGACATCATTGATTGAAAACTTGACTGATATTGAGTGCAGGTCTTCACTGTGCAGCTGCTGACCTCGCATATCCTCTCGGCGACAGACAGACAGACAGACAGACCGACCGACCGACCGCCAATCTGTGTGCTCAAATGACTGCAAAGCATGTGCCTGTGTTATTTAATCGTCATTCGCAACGACACAACAAAGAATCCATCTTGTATGAAATGCTCCTCAACTCGATGGCAGAAGGTGTGACGGAACTGCAAGTCCACCTGTTAACATGAAGACAACACTGCATCTTTGATTTGATGTTATTCTTTTAATAGAGGCCTAATGTTTGCGCTACTTTTTTCCCCCCCATGTAAGATATCCATCCGCCTTGGCTCAAAAATGGTTGCTTTAATCAACACTCTGGAGGGGTTCTCATGCTGCTCGCCTCCGTTCCAACAATGGTCGGAGGGACTCTAGATGGCAGAAGAGGCCCACAACAGCCCGCTGGCTCGCTCCCTCGCTCGCTCGCTCGGGTTTTGATGTCGCCCTACCTTTGAAATGCAAATGTCCCAAACATAGCACCCCCACAATGACGACCCCAAACTACGTCTCTCTATCTGTCTGTCTCACTCTCTCTGTCTGTCTGTCTGTCTGTCAGTCTGTCTGCCTCTCTCTCTCTGTCTCTCTCTCTCTCCCCCCCCCCCCCGCCTCTCGCTTGCTTGAGGCAAGCATCACCAGTGCAAATCGATAAAAGCACCATTCAAATAGTCAGCGCCGCACTGTGTTGTGTGCGTCCAGCACCTTCAACGTCACCCAGGTGCAAAACTGCGGACGCACCGCGAGCCCAGGGACGCACGCACTCGCTGGATTCCCCACTCATCAGAAATGCTCGAGCCCTCGTCCAGGTTGCTTCGGTTCTCTCCTAAATTGGCGGCGTGTCTCTCACTTCATCGTGCGTATCGCGGCGGCGGCGGCGGCAGCAGCGGCAGCAGCGGCAGCAGCAGCACGGCGGCGGCCTTTCCTTGTAAGAAGAGGGAATCTCCCGGGAAGAAGGACCATTTGGGCTAGGCATTCGAACGTTCGAGGTGTGACAATGACGCGGATTTGCAACGAGGGATTTATGGAATTGCACGACATGTCCAGCCGGAGATGCGGTCAATGTGGCCGAAGCACCGCGATGTGGATGGGAGTTGTTTTCTGGAATATCTTGTTTTGTCTTTTGTTCACCTGTGTTAAAGGTAAGGGGCTCACTCGCCCGCCCGCCCGGCCGCCGCGTTGCAGTCACGCTCACCTCAGCTCACATGCATGCATGCAGGCAGGCAGGCAGGCAGGCATGCATGCGCGTGTCCATCCAAACGGCACTCAAAGGCGCATCAAATTGCCCATCTTTTTTGCTCTTGGACGCATTTCAGTGCTTTGGCGCTCAATGCAGTCTTTGAGCGTGCCTCTGAATAAATATTCTTCGAGCAGCGTCTCATAATAGCCTACGTGCACGAGCTACTTTAATTAGAGGGCGAAGCACTTATTTCAGGCGCGATGACCTGCATTTTCCCCTGCTTTTAACCTGTGCGCTCAAGTCGTGTACGTTTCTCTTTTTCCACATTAAGGCTTAGATTTTTTGGTAAGGGTTCTCGCCACTATTAACACAAAAAAACAAAACAGTTCTGTGGAACCAGTTTGAGTAGGACCTGTAACAGCAAGCAGGTGTTGGTATTCACTGATTACGTGTCTTGGTGTGCCCATTTGAAGAGTGATTGGCTGGCCGAGAGCTAACTTGTCCCTAAAATTTGACTATATACGTATGTGTGCGTGCGTGCGTACACGCGTACATACATACAAGTAGGCCTATTAGCTAAGCCGTTTGGATGTGCACCACGATAAAATGATCATTTCCAATTAAAAAAAAAAAAAAGCATCTGTAAAAGGGTCAGCTCCTGCAAAGCCGTTTCAATTCTTTTCCCTCTCCAAAAGATGTTCTAGCTGTGTGTGGTGACTATGAGTGCACAATGTTTATCTGTTGAGTGTGTGTGTGTGTGCGTGTGCGTGTGTGTGCGCGCGCGCACGCGTGCATGCATGTTTGAGAGGATCGGTGCCCACAGATTTCAATTTCCATACAGATTGTTCGCCCTCTGAGTAATTCTCTCGTCTGACTGTTGGGGGTGGATAGAATGCGCTGCATGCAGAGTAGAAGTGCCCACCGAGTAGAAGGCAAGGCAACCACAGTGCGTTTTTTATCACCACCCACAATGTGGCAATGTCAAACCTCGGGGCCACTGCCAATCCTCCTTGTTCTCTTACTTATTAGGCAGGAGCGAGGGAGGGATGGAGCGAGGGAGCGAGGGAGGCAGCAAGGTAAAGGATGATGAGGACGCCTGTGATGGAGCAAGGCAAGAGAGAGGAAAGTTGTAGCTCGCTAGCTATCAGACCGCTGACACAATTGAAAGTACTCAAGGTATGGCCAGATGTCCTCAGCGAGCGTTTTTCAATCAAATGGTTCCCCCTCTTTTTCGGTTCATCCATTTACTGTGACGCATGGTTCGTACTCTCCGGTGGATGGATGACTTTTCTCTTTCGCCATCATTTTTGAATAATGAGTCAAAATGAATCACTTGGAATCAAAGTTCTTGACACCTGGTTGTTTTGCCATATTTCCCACCTGTCTCCAGCGGCTATTCGCTTTTTAACACGATATTGATTAACCGAGACCAGTCTTGCAAACTAAAAAAAGGAACGCATGATTTGAAATGGACAGAGAGGAAGCTCCGAAAGCAGATCGCTTTGATTTGACCATTTGTTTATGACAATTGAATTGACAGCACGGAACTCGACAATTTTGTACTCCACCGCACAGAGCAGCGCACCGGTTGTCATGGCGACAACACACGAACCTGCAATTTCACTTACCGAACAGTGGCTGGAGTTCTCTTTCAGGATGGGATGCACCCCCCTCATTGAGCGGTCCGCTGTTCCGTAGCACAGAAAAGAAAAGCTGACGAGAAGTTGACGTATCCCGCTAGTAGAGCAGCGCTTCCAACTTGCTGTGTGTGTGTGTGTTTTGGGACCGATTGTGCAGTTTGGTCCTCTTTGACAGCAAGACGCAGGGGCGCCCGTGCTAAAGTGCTGCATCTTGCTTCATTCGGGCTCCCCTCTTTACAAGTCACCGAGCTGTGTTCATTCCCGCAAAGCGCAAACGGCCATTTGGAAGTGTGAAATTCCACCCCTGCCTGTCAATACAGACAGTAAGTAAGAGGGATGGCTCGTTTCCCTGTTTCAGACAATGTGCTTCTGTCGACAGATTGCAAAGGCTGCTGCTCAGCTGAGCAGGACGACATTTTGCTTGTGGAATTAGGGGCCATCCGCAGAGGTTAGGCTTACATGCGTACGAGAAGAAGTGGAGGATGAGAAAGGTGGCGTCGGCGACGTATCCTTTAAGTTCCTGGCAAACCGAGAAGAAAAGACACGGCCGTCATTGTTTGAATATCGAAGATGCGGATGGAGCTGACTTGGTGGCACGCCCGCACCGGTGTGGTTTTGTTGCTTTCGAAATGTTTCAAGGCGTTTGGAAATCCAGCACACTTGGCTGTGATGAACTCTGTCACTTCTATCTCAGGATCCGTAAGCGGTACTCTTGAGGCAAGAGTTGAGGCTCTTAAGGTTAGAAATTAAAGATGGACTTTCCAGCCCGGATGAACCAGTGGGCATTTCTGCTGAGAACAACGTACTATGCGTCCATTTGGCGCAAGCCAGGGCTGGTCTGGCCTGGCCTGGCCTGGCCTGGCCTGGCCAAACGATTCTTTGGGCCCTTTCGAGGAGGTGGCCGACACTACGTGACGGACACGGAAGTCCGCTTTCAACAATTTGTGCCACCGCGCTTTAGATGTATGGCCGCGAAGGCCAACGTAGAACAAACTCCTCTCCTCACATTGTTACTGAAAGAGGCCATTGAGTGGCAAAAAATAACCAAGGGTATTGTTTCAACAAAAAGATGGCTCTGCGGCTGCTTTCCTTTTTTGGAATCGCTGATGCTATTTGTTGTTGCTTTGCAAAGGAGAAGCTGCCGTGATACGAGCACACGTGATGCGGCCGCAGCGTTTTGAGGTGAAAGTGCAGCTTGTACCGTGGCATCCGTTGAGTGGCGCAACGTGGCACACTGGTTCTTTTTTGGGCCATTGTTGTCTTTCCGCAAAATCAACGCTTGATCAGCTTGAAGAGCTCAAGTGGCCTAGCCAACCTAGCCTTTCATACGTACGTATCTTGGGATTATTTCCCTGAGCAATGGAGTGCAGAGTTGAGCACATGCCAGCTGTGGATTTGATTGGGGGGAGCATTTGTCATCTTGGGTGCACCAAAAATGGACTGAATCTTACAAACGCACTTTCCACATTTTCAGGAGCTAATTGTAAAGAGCATCCTTTCAGGTTCACTTGTTTGTAGTTTCATCAAGCAGGCACGCAGGCAGGCAGGCAGCCACGCATAACGCACGACTGTGGTCGTGCACATTTTATTTGTACGAATAGTGAAGGTGCAGCCGAGCTCCGCAGATAAACTCCACTCTGGGGCATCAATTTAAGGTCTCTGTCTCAGTTGGCGGGCACTCGCTCGCTCGCTCGCGTGCAAAGCTGGATGTGCAGATGAAAGACTGATTTCTCGTCACTCCACATTTGATCTGAGGCACAAAGCGCAGCTTGCCATTGATCTGGAAGATGTCTTCTGATCAAACAAAATCACGTCGAAATAAAATGACACGATTTCTATTTGGGGTCTTCAAAGGGAAACGTGACCTATGCGCTAGTCGTCTTTCACACCTGACAATCGCCACAAAGCATCGATTATACAAACAAGAAACATTCATGGTGTCAAACATAATTCAAGCCAAGATGGTGTCTGTCCATCATGTCGACTTAAAGTCTCACGGCATGGGGGAGAAAGGATCCCATCAGATGGTGACGGTGCTGTGCTGTGCTGTGCTGTGCTGTGCAGTGGCTGCACGGGCTTCTTCTTGATGGACAGCAGCTTGGCCAACACCCGCTGTTGTGCCACAGACGTCAGATTGGGCAGCGTCATGGCCTCCAGCAACGTACGCTGCTTTTGGCATCTGGAAGGGCTCCAGCTTGGATGGATGGACGGATGGACGGATGGATGGATGGATGGATGGATGGATGGATGGATGGATGGATGGATGGATGGACGGACGGACGGACGGACGGACGGATGGACGGATTTAGAAAGCAACTCAATGCATTCAGTCATCTTCTGTCCTCTCATCGGCATTGCCTGTAACTATTTGTCGCCAGGTTTGGTCCACACATGCGGAGGCACTTTAAAGGGGAAGAACGGCACAATCGAAAGCCCCGGCTTTCCGTACGGTTATCCCAACGGAGCCAACTGTACCTGGGTGATTGTTGCGGGAGACGGCAACAGGATTCATATCGTTTTTCAATCTTTTGCCGTGGAAGAAGAATATGACTTTTTATCTTTGTATGATGGCCACCCGCACCCAGCAAACTTCAGAACAAGGTAAGACGGCAGGCAACCTGCTACCTTCACTTTGAAGTTCCCTCCACCTGCCGCTCGTGGGCGTTGTTGTGTAGTCATGTTGGTTTTCATGGATAGCCCTGAATTGTCTGGGTTACCCCCAAACTTTTGCATAAGAGCAAACTGCAATGAAAATCTTTTCAACATTGTCCTTGTCTTTGAATAGTGCTCTGGGATATAGTATGCTTTTCCATTTCGACCTTCTCAGGATTTGAAGGCTGGATTAGAAAAGGCATGTACACACTATAGTCCTTTCTACAAGAACGCTTTTGAGATGCAACTGTGCGGCAAAAAAAGCAACCAATGTGTTTCAAAGCACTTAAATCGACTGGCGAATATGATTTGGCCTGGGAAAAAAAAAAAATTGTTTGCCTCACTCCATGTATTTACTACTTGTATCAACCCTATGAACAGCCCTGTAATTGGAAACTATTGAAGCTGTAAATATTCTACAGTTTTGACACACGCACGCACGCACGCACGCACACACACACACAGACACACACACACACACACACACACACACTGCAGTTATTTATTTGGCTGACTTTGGTGTAAAGGTTCGGTAACGCAAATGTCCCCCAAATTAGCAAGAGAAAAGCATGCAACAAATTGGGATGACAACGGCGAAGGAGACATTTTGTTTCATGTTCAACTCGTGCTCACGCGACACACAAGCTGACCGAGAGCAGCCGAGCGGAGGGTCGATAGAACACAAGCAAGCGGCGCTGACAAACGGCCGGCCGGCAACGCATCCGGTTTACGACGTTGTGAAACTAAATGGATTTGTTTAGACCTGCACCTCATTTGAAATGCAGTAATGAAGCGGTCTATTACAATAGGTACGCTGGCCGCTTTTCACACACGAGCACGGATGCTTGAATTGCGGAACGGCCGTTATATTGCAGGTGGACAAATTGCGTGCGTATTCAACCATTCTGTCTTTCGTTAGACGCGCAATGGGCACAAGGTATTCATGATTGAGACCGACTGCGAGCTAAGGTGTGCGGAGGCTTGAGCCAAATTTGCATCGGTCCGTTCTTATTCACCGCGTAATCCCAATCTGTGGTCGTTTTGGTCACGGTGTGTCTTTTTTTTCTATCCCTAGGTTAACAGGATTTAGCGTTCCTCCTCCTGTTACCAGTTCTGGCGCCATTTTTTCTCTGAGGCTTACCAGTGACTTTGCAGTAAGTGCTCATGGATTTAAAGCATTCTACGAAGGTAAGAACACCAAAACAGCAGGCTGGACGCCAGCTGAATTGTTTGTTGAAATTGCCGAGGGTTGGTTTGACAGACATTTGCCTCCGAGTCCACGTCCCGCTTTAAAGGAGCGCACTGACGGACGGGTCCGAAAGGTCGGCCTCCTCGCCGCTCCGCTCCCACTCTTTCTAACGAGGCCACCTCCGGGCATTGTGACGATAGACTCGGTCAAGCTCGCAAATCGCCGTCCGGTCTCGAACTTTTTTCTGCCGTTCGACAAGTGCTTCTAGAATTGCATGGCAGATGGCAAACGGAATGGGAGGCGTTATGTGGGTGGTGAACAGCTCGAAGTTGAATTCTACTTGTATGACCATCTTGCTTGCCCTTTCTCCTGCACACATTTTCAGTGAGCTTCCCATCTCTGAAAAGTTGTGTCAAATGGAGCCGTAGCTTTGTTTTGACTGCTCGACTAAGATGTAATGTCTGACATATTGTTTTCAGCCTCTCCTTTTCCATATCTGACAAGCTGATCCACCACTTTCACTGCTGCTCATTGTGAAAAGAACCATTTTCCTTGCTCATCCTCCATCATGCCCTAGCCGAAGCCGTAGCCAGAGCGCGGCCTGGCCTGGCCTGGCCTGGCCTGGCGTGGCCTGGCCTGGCCCTTCTCTTCTCTTCTCTTCTCTTCTCTTCTCTTCTCTTCTCTTCTCTTCTCTTCTCTTCTCTTCTCTTCTCTTCTCTTCTCTTCTCTTCTCTTCTCTTCTCTTCTCTTCTCTTCTCTTCTCGACTACGAGCAGCATTGTAATGGTGACAATATTGTGATGCGTAATAGTAAGAATGACGATCCTCCCATTTGATTGTGGTCTAGTTTCACGATGATCAATATCCAATCCAATTTCCAGAAAGAAATATCTGCAATAGTCATACAGCTCCATGACAGACTGCTGGGAAACCAGAACCCGCTTGTCCCTATTTGAATATTGCGCGAACCCTTTTTCACCCTTATTTTTCTTTTCCTTCTTTCTTGGTTAGAACTGTGGAGCAGCTCATGTGGAAACCCGGGCATTCCGCCCAAAGGCCTGCTGAACGGAACCCAGTTTGTTTTAGGCGCCAAGATCGGTTACAGGTGTATTTCCGGCTATGTCCTGGATGGCCATTCCTTGCTCACTTGTGTCACCAATGCAGCCGGCGTGTCAGTGTGGGACTTCCCCGTGCCAATCTGCAGAGGTAAGACTCAGTGATCCAAAAAGATTTGGATACAACAGTGTCAAAATCTTTTTTTTCATTTTTCTTCTTCTTCCTCAATGTTAACAAATACAAGAGTCAGTGAATGGTTGGTGAGTGCTGAGGTCAAGGTTTTTTTTCATGTTTTTTTTTTTCTCCTTTCTTCCCATCCTTGGATGCTGTTGTTTCAATGTGGTGAAATGATTCATTGTTCCGGTGCTTACAGAAGTGACCATGAATTGGTGTACACAAATGACATTTCCTCAAAACACCCCATTTAATTGATTTATAGGCTCTACGGTCAAGCATCATGTCGTTTATTTGATCGTTTTTTTATCTTTCGAAATCAATCATGACTCATTCCGCTGGAAGGAAATAAATGAAGCGATCTTAAATGAAAGGAAATGAATGTTTGGAGTGATGAGGTGGGAGAGGGGATATCCAATGTAAACTTGTTGGGAACGTTGCCCGTGTACACAAATGATCTCAGTCTGCCTTTGACTAAAGAGTGAACAGAAGCACACCATCATCTCATCCCAGCTCATCTCAGCTCATCGTCTTTTGTGGCAGATGGTGAAAAGAAACCATGCGCAATTTCTCTATTACACTTCCAGCGTTTCTTACATCCTTAAGATGAATGGAATCTTGAACTTATCTGCGCAGTAGGAAAAAGGCCTTGTGAAGATTTGACACATTATTCATTTGGCTGTGGAAGATGTACAGCTGAAATATTAACCGTCAGCTGCTTTTTCATCTCGCCGGAGCTGCCACTGCTATGCCACAACTCGACCCAACAGCTGTTGGGAGCATTTCAAGCATTCTATTTTTGCTCTGCTGCAATAACTACCACAGGCTCTGCTCTTTACCTTGACTCTACTTAGTTGATAAGCATCTGATTGTTGACATCTGGACATTTTAGGCCAATAGTATGTATGGCAGAAAAACATATCAACAATGAATGGGCTAAAAATCAAATTGCATGTGGTCACACTCTCTTCCACATGCACTGACCCCCTAGCCTAGCCTAGCCTAGCCTAGCCGAGCCTGGCCTGGCCTAGCCTAGCCTAGCCTAGCCTAGCCTAGCCTGGCCTGGCCTAACCCAAGCCAATATATTTGTACGCTGCAATCTTTCCATCAACTTTTCACTTGCTTGTCTTTGGCAGCGGAGGACACGTGCGGTGGAACGCTGAGGGGTTCCAGTGGCTTGATATCCAGCTTTGATTCCCCCAGCGGACTGGGCAGCAACGGAGAGTGTAAATGGACCGTCCTAGCTGAGCCAGGGGATACAATCTCATTAGTGTTTACAGAATTCCAAATGGAAGAAAAGTCCGATTATCTTGAAGTGGAGGGATCCCAATCGCCAACAATCTGGTAAATTTGCTTTTGCCGGGGGCTCATCATTTGACAGTTGTGCTACGGAGACTCCTAACGAGAGCGATTAGTGACGATATTGTAAACGACAATGTTGTTTGTGCGCTAAATGTGTCTCATAGTTGAGGGGAATTTCTAACTAGAAAATGTTTCTGTGCCTGAGAAGACATGTAGTACTATATGTGCACAGGTACTATTAGATGCAAGCGTATTTTGATTGATCCTAAAGCGACGTCATGAAGGTGTTCCTGGAATGACACGCTCTTGTTGTCGATGTTGCGCTCTTGGTCTTTAGGCTGACTGGGATGAATATCCCCGCACCCATCATCAGCAACAAAAACTGGCTGCGGCTGCATTTTGTGACAGAGAGCAACCATCGCCACAAAGGCTTCAGGGCTCAGTATCAAGGTAGGACACACTTATTAATCATCTTATTCATTTATTAATCATCACAAAACTTTGTGCGTGTGTGCATGTGTTACTTTCAACTAGTGAAAAATTCCGGAGAGCTTAAATCCAGAGGGGTCAAATTACTACCAGGGAAGGACACCGCTAAGAAACTGTCTTTAAGTAAGTTGCCTGTTTTCATTGGCTTGTGTTGTGGCTGTTTCTTTCTCTCTTGTAATGGAAGTGGATCTCACAGTGATCCAAATAACTGACAGCGCTTATTAACCATTAGTATTCATTTAATAGTATTGCAATTAGGGTGGTTGTTTTAAAACTTTGGCCTCGACAAAAAAGCAAAGTTAGTCATTTGTCTATTGAAGTTGTTTTTTTTAAAAAAAAATTATAATTATGACTTTTTCAGCCACATACGCATTCTATGATTGGTATCTTTGAGAGTAGAAGAGTTGCATTTACCCTCGGTGCTTTAATATGAAGCGCATTCACAAGCTTGCTGCCAAAGAAGCGACCTTTGCAAATGTGACTCTGAAAGATGGAGGCAATTTTTCTAAAACCACCAGCAGCAGCAGCAGCAGCAACCTGCGGTGTTACCTTTCCACTTGTACCCGTGTTTGTGGAATTGCAAAGTTTGTCAATTTGAATGTGTCCCTTTTCCCCCAGTGAATGAAGGAGTCAAGCAGCTGCCCAATTACTGTCCTGATCCAGGAGAGCCAGAAAATGGCAAACAGATTGGCTCAGACTTCAGGTACCGCAGCAGACTTCTTTCAGCCACTTGCTTTTCAAAGGACAATTCAAGGTCAAGGTGGCCTCAACAGAGTCGTTTTTAGTCTGTTGAGTCAACATTTGAAAGAGCACATTCTGAAACTGTGTGAAAAGGAATTTACAGGCTGGAAAAATATAAATAAATTCAAAACAAGCTCCCCCCGAAATGTATTTACGTACGTCTGTGACATCCCCCCCCCCCCCATCATGGCTATTCTATCACGTGGATCTGAACTTGTATGTGCTCCATTTATTTCAAAAGATACATTGAGGATCAAGAGCCTGCTTTTACTGCCACTTTCAGCTATGAAGTTAGCCTCCTCCCCTGACAACTTAGGATATGGTCTTGATGATTTAAATATTACAATTCTGTGAGACTTTTGAACGCTATCATCATCTTATGGCGCTTCTATTTCAAACAAGATGAAGCTATTGAGCTTTACACCCTCTGTGGTCAAGGTCCCAGTCAATCTAGTTATTATAAGAAATATGATCAAGGGAATTTTATTTTTCAGGAATGACGAAAAAACAACGCAGTAGATCATTTACTGACGCACAAAGCTATAATGGCTGATGTTGACGCGTAATCATCGGCATGAAATAAATGATTCATTTGACATTTCATCAGGAGTCACTTTTTGAGGGAATTGATTGCTTTTTCAGGTGATGTTTTTCTTTTTTTCTTCCTCCCTCAGCATCGGAGCAACTGTTCAATATATCTGCGATGAAGACCATGTGCTGCAGGGTTCCAAAACGATTACCTGCCAGCGCATGGCGGAGGTCTTTGCCGCTTGGACCGACCACAGGCCTGTCTGCAAGGGTGAGCAGGGGGGGGGGGGGGGGGTTAGGGTTAGGGTTAGGGTTAGGGGGGGGGGGGGGAGTAGAGAGCAGGAGAGGAGAGGAGAGGAGAGGAGAGGAGAGGAGAGGAGAGGAGAGGAGAGGAGAGGAGAGGAGAGGAGAGGAGAGGAGAGGAGAGGAGAGGAGAGGAGAGTGGTCGGCGTCACCACGCAGCACACACTGGAAAGTTAAATAGTGCACGTTACTTTTCACATTTCAAATGTCCTGACAATACCTGGAGCAACCTTCAGAATGAGATGAATTGTTCTGTTGCTAATAGGCCCACTGTGTGCTCAAACTCAATGACTGCACAAGAATGATGACCGTAGCTTATGCACATTACTTTAGTCTTCTTGAAGGGAAATGTCATATTTCGAGGCTGGCTCTTGATTTGCTGTCATCCTTTCATCTTACTTTTGCCTCTGTTGCAGTGAAAACGTGTGGCTCGAATCTCCTGGGGCCTTCGGGAACATTCACATCGCCTAACTTCCCTATCCAATACGAGAGTAACTCCCAATGCGTGTGGATCATCACCGCCAGTGATCCAAACAAGGTAGTGTACCAAGACAGGATCTCCATTCCCCCCCCTTTTTTTTGGGTTTGTTTTTATTTTCATCTCCTAATATGCATTGCATCTGTTGAAAACACCGCCATGCAGGTGCCCTTTTCATCCCAAGTCTGCAGCTCTCAAGAAAGTGTGAGACTGCAAGCGTTCAATGCAATGACATTGAGTTTCATTACATATGCATTAAAACATGAACAATAGCAGTTTGAGTGGAGCGATGCGTTTTCACAGGTAATATACGTAGATACTATATATATATATATTCTAACTTGAAAAGAATGAAAGTTCATGATCACGTTGCAAATGGCTTGCCTTATTTGACAATGAACGGTTGAAGAAAATTGTTGCCTTTGGGGTGGCCTGAAAAGTGATGGATGATTTCCGCCAGCGTTATGTCTCTTGTACAAACGTCTCTTATTCATTTGTATGCATATTGACAAATTTGACCTTCTGATTGTACCTTTTCCTACCTTTTCTCACCATGCCTCCTTTGCAAAGATACTTTGACTGGAGACCATTTGATGCATTCCAATGCACGTGTTTCTATTTTGCCTTTCATCATTAGCGTCAATCAATGTACATTGAAGTCCAGCTATTGGCACTTGAGCAATTCCGCCCAGTCATCGGAGATTGAGAGAAATAACGATTGAACGAGAGCCCCCGTTGTCCCCAATGTGCCGTTTTGCCAACAGCCCTTCCTGTGGCTCACAATTGCTATTCCGTCCGGTTGGCCACGCGTACGACGACGACCACGACGGTGTCAGTCGGCTGGCCGGCCGGCTGGGCGGCTCACTTTGTTATTGCTTATTAGCAGAAGACGTGCGACTGGCTGGGACCGGCTAGCACGGTGGCAGTGTGCATTCCCTGAGAGACAAAAGCCAGAAGACAGTTGATCCATTCAGTGTTGCTCATTATGCTGTTATGAACGAAAGGTTTTTTGGGTTGGAGAGGGGACTGATAAGAATGATGAAGTGCTCATCCTACGTACGGATGTGACCTTTATTGTATTACAGCATCCGTTCATAACAAATCAATGCATAGGGCGTTGAACTGAGCTAATGAAGCTTTGATATGATGGTATTGTACGAGGATGATGAAGCTTTGAACATTCAAATTCTTCTGCAGTGGAGCACATTTGCTTCATGACAATATTGTAATAGTGACAGACAGCTGAGGAAAACTAAGTCAATTAGGAATTTTGATAAGCAGATTGCCTATATGTATTTCATTTGCGCTTGGAAATAATGTGAAGGGATGTGCCTCTCATCTTCTGATGTACTCTGAAGGCTGTTTGTTATTATTTGAGTGCGTGTGTGCATGTGTGCGTGCAGCAGGAGGCCTGGCTGCCTGCCTGCCTGCCTGCCTGCCTGCCTGCCTGCCTGCCTGCCTGCGTGCGTGCGTGCAACATTGGCAGGCACTGTCTGTTAAAAGCTTATGCGATTAGCACTTCAAGATTTGATGTGATTTGACATATGCGGTATTGCTGTTGGTGATGCAAGATTAAAGAGGCGAGGCGAGGCGAGGCTTAGCGCATGTGCTAGCCAGCTGAAGTTTTTGTTTCAAAGCATTGTGAGATTAAACACGGTATTACTGTCATTAGTTTTTCTCGTCATGGCAGAGTAAAGCTCCCCCCCGCCCCCCCGTGCCCTGATTCTCAAGGCAATATACGGAAAGGGATGGCTCTGGGATGAATTGATATCACTGGTAGTCAATCAAAGATGTAAATCATTTGGAGTGTGCCGCTCGTATGCCTTTAACGGGGTATTGTGTTGACCTAATTCCTGGGCTGGGCCCAAAGTGTGTTTCACGCCCCATTGTCTTTCACGAGACTCGCACTCACTCGGTGGTTATGTTTGCTCACTTTAAATTGACCACTTTATTGCATCTTACTCTCCTTGGCCGTCTTGAATGTGGTCACAGATTAGAAAAGGGCTCGTTGGACAAATGTAAGTTTGATGATGCTTTTCAAGTCGCACAAACTCAGACTGATGGGGTGTTGTCATGCCTTCAAGCTACACCGTCACGCTGTGACCTGGCGTGTGGCCCACAAAACGTGGAGCTCACAAGTCCTTGCTTTATCATGGCTTGAAACAAATGTAACGTCTGGAAGCGATTGATGCGGCGCTTTTAGCCCGATAGATCATGCATCACAAACATAACGAGCGGTCTCTGAAGAGAAGCCTTTGCAAATATTCCGCTCCGAATAAATAGTCGCGTCGTCTTTCCTCCAGGTTATTCAGATCAACTTTGAAGAATTTGACTTGGAGATTGGCTATGATTCGCTAACCATTGGTGACGGAGGGGAAGTCGGGGATTCGAAAACAGTCATACAAGTGTAAGTAGTGAAGTCAATTCATTTCGTCGATTCCAATACCGTTTATTTTGTATGGCGAATGCTGTTGTACGACTGACTGCCTTGATTCTTAATGATATTTATTTGGATGTGTTTTTTTAAATTTATTTTTAAATACGGATTTATTAAAGATTGACTGGTACAGGTTGGATTCCATCACAGCATTTGTTGTGACACAATACGTATGTACTCAATTTGCTTGTTTTCTTTCTCGGTAGACTAACTGGGAGCTTTGTCCCAGACCTGATTGTGAGCATGTCTCATCAGATGTGGCTTCATCTGCAATCTGATGAAAGTGTGGGCTCAATTGGCTTCAAGATCAACTATAAAGGTAGTTTGGGGTTTCTGCCGCCCTCTGTACGCTTGGCCATAAAGCAGTCACTCTGTCACTCTGTTTGGCTGTCAGTCTCCGACTTCCCTTCCCTTCCCTTCCCTTCCCTTCCCTTCCCTTCCCTTCCCTTCCCTTCCCTTCCCTTCCCTTCCCTTCCCTTCCCTTCCCTTCCCTTCCCTTCCCTTCCCTTCCCTTCCCTTCCCTTCCCTTCCCTTCCCTCCCCTTCCCTTCCCTTCCCTTCCCTTCCCTTCCCTTCCCTTCCCTTCCCTTCCCTTCCCTTCCCTTCCCTTCCCTTCCCTTCCCTTCCCTTCCCTTCCCTTCCCTTCCCTTCCCTTCCCTTCCCCGGATGTCGATAGGAGATACCGAACATGCCTCCAGCTTCTTCATTTGTCCTCTCTCCCGTTTGCTGCCTCTACCCTCACCCACAGAAATTGACAAAGAGAGCTGCGGCGATCCGGGCACACCGCTCTACGGCTACCAAGAGGGAAGCGGCTTCTTAAATGGGGACGTTTTGCGATTTGAGTGTCGCTTTGGATTTGAGCTCATTGGGGAGAGGATGATCACCTGTCAAAACAACAATCAGTGGTCTGCAAATATTCCCATTTGCATATGTGAGTGCATTTCGTTCCTCGTCGACAAACGAAGCAATTACTTGGGCGCTTGCAAAGTTCACAATGACACTAAGCTGATTCATGGCAATACAGTCAAATGCCAATGCAGTGCTTTGTAGGATGTCAACAGCAATGCATAGACTGCAAAGGAGTAGCGGTGGCGGGCGGTAAATGGCTGCCTCGTTGAAAAACAGGGCCAGCGGACACTATGCCTGCCGATGGTCACGACCCAAATCTCGCCTGTGCCCTCGCCCAATGGGCTCGCTCTTGTCCAAATTCTAGCTAGCCCTGCCCTGCTCCTTTGCCCACTATGTTTTCATATTTTTGCAAGCGAGCGAGCGCACTCAATGTTCCGGCAGTGGTGTCGCTGTTAAAACACTTGTTAATCGTTTGCCGGCCTTTCTCATTCAGTTCCCTGTTTTTCCAACTTCACGGCTCCCGCGGGGACCGTGCTGTCCCCCGATTATCCGGAAGGCTACGGGAACAACCTGAACTGCGTATGGTTGATTATCTCCGAGCCCGGCTCCAGAATCCACCTGGCGTTTAATGACTTTGACCTTGAACCACCCTATGACTTCCTGACCGTCAAAGACGGCGACCAATCGGGAGCCACTATTTTGGGACGCTTCTCAGGGGCAGAAGTTCCCTCGCACCTGACGTCCAACAGTAACATCTTGCAACTGGAGTTTCAAGCTGATCACTCCATGTCAGGCCGAGGCTTCAACATCACATATAGCAGTGAGTATATCACGCGCTGCTTTGCGCCTTTCAACCCCAAGCGCCCTACGGGGCGGAAAATACGCCGCCGCCGCTGTGGCGTTAAGTGAAATGCTTTTCGCTAATATATAATCGAGGTTATGCCATTCAATGGAGTGTGTATTTTTTCAGGCTGTTTTTACGGCGTGCAAATCCAGAGTTGGAGTAACGTGGCAAAAAGCTGCGCTGCTCAGCTTTTATGCCTCATTAATAGGTAGCGTCAAAGATTTTTCTCTCCGGGCAAAGACACAAGACTAGCAGCTGCTATTGTCGAGAGCAAGCACTTTTGGGTTCCTTGCTGTTTTACAGACAGATCCATCCATTGAGCTTATCTCGTCGACACTAAGCAAGCCATTTGTCACCACAGCACCCTGCTCTGTCCTGCTCGGTCCTGCTCTGTCCTATCCTGTCCTGTCCTGTGCTGTCTTTGTCCTTATTCCAAGCTTTCGGGCATAACGAGTGCCCTGACCCCGGCATACCCCTGAACGCCAGGCGCTTCGGAGACACTTTTCAACTGGGCAGCTCCGTTTCCGTCGCCTGCGAAGAGGGCTTCATCAAGACGCAAGGCACCGACACCATAACGTGCCATCTGGAGGAAGGCCAGGTGATGTGGAGCGGCCTCATTCCCAAATGCGAAGGTACACCGTTCAAAACGCTTGCGCCGTCCGTGCTCACCCCCCCCGAAAAAACACAACGTTGTCTTTTTCTTTTTCCTCCAACCAGCTCCCTGCGGAGGTCACTACTCGGGCACGTCTGGGGTCATCCTCTCTCCGGGATGGCCCAGCTACTACAAAGACTCACTTAGCTGTGAATGGGTCGTAGAAGGCGAGGCAGGACATTCCATCAAGATCATCTTTGACAGGTCGTTACGCCCAAAAGCCGCCGAGTGCCCTTACGAGTTTCCGTTCATTCCGTGATTTTACTCCAGTCAATACATACGTAGTATATGATTTGAATTCCCTGTTTGGCATGCCAATAAAGCTGATTCTGATACGAGCTCCGTAGAAAAGGTGAAAAGCGGTCGCAGAAAAATGTAATTCCTTGCCGTTCATTCGGCAAAAGTGGGCGATTGACTATGTGTGGTCGTTTGTTTCTTTTCCGTTTCTTTTTCAGGTTTCAAACAGAACTTAGCTATGACTTTCTGGAGGTGCACGATGGGCCAAACTTGCTTTCGCCTCTGATTGGATCATTCAATGGAACCCAGGTTCCTCAGTTTCTCTTCAGTACCAGCAACTTCCTGTATTTGCTCTTCACTACGGACAACAGTAGATCCAACAGTGGCTTCAAAATCTTCTATGAAGGTGAGAGCATTTGCATGCAGCTACGGAATGCAAGTGTGTGACATGCGCGTCCATCTTTGCTCTTTATCAGGTTGGGAGCGGAAAGGAGCTAGAGTCAAGTTTGTCACAATTATTTTGAGCCCAAGACTGTCTGGCTGTTGAGAGTGAACATGAATGTAATATGAGTTTCTTCCATTGCAATTGAGGTGAATTTTTGGAGGGGATCCTTGACTCCTTCATGTGGGAAATTCGATGTACAAACTAAGAACAGACACGCCGCAAGACCATTTCCGAATTGGAGCCGTAGCATATGATATGACACACCGCTTATCTTGATTTGCAATGACGTGATTACAGAATTTATCTGTGATTTCCAAGCCAAATAAAAGCAGTAAGCAGAAGATGGAGCGAGCTGCAGAAGAATGACGTTCCACCCCATTCCATTCCATGTCCTTTTCATCTCAGCAGCTCGGAGATATTGGGGTCGGATAGATGGGATCTACGTAAGGCTATGTTCAAAGCGCAGGCCGTGATTTTCTTCTTAAATCTGATCTCGTGTTGACCAAATCAAAGTTTCAGTTCGGTTCAGTTCAGTCGAGAGCAGCCACCCTTTTTGGACCAAGAGACGCTCGCTCGGCATGGGCACGAGAATGAACTTTCCAATGTGCCTCTCTTGCAGTCTTTACATTTTCACAAAAGCATGCATTCTTAAATATGAGAGTATAGTTGTAGAAAGTGGAGATACCTTAAAGGTCACGTGCCATCAAAATCCTTTTTTTTTTTTTTTTTTTTTTTAATGCATAACATATAGGTCAAAAGGAGTCTGCGACATGCTTTAAGTTTGACGTCTATGATGTCTATGGTTTGTCGCTCGCTTGCCGTAACCTTTACAAAGCAAAGACTTGGAAAAGAAGTGCATCTGAATTGGCGGGTGTTGAGCGGCCACCCGCTCAACTGCGAGCAGCAATAACGGCTTCCCAATAACCGGCTGCTTGCGGCCGGCCGCTGGATGCCAACTCCTGCTACCGATACCAGGACGGTGTGAAAAGAAGCACGGCCGGCCGGGGGAATAGCGAGCCAGACAATCGGAGTATCTGGCCTACTTAACAGTGAACCAAAATAGTAATAGCGTTAGCCACACACGATCGAGGACGTGCTCAGGGGAGCCACTGCGCGCACGCGGCCCTGTCCATTTAATTATTTGCCATTTGAATTCTTTTGGTACACTTTTCAATATTAATGTGTTAACTCCTCGTCATTTTTAGACTTCAAGCAGAAAAAAGGGTCGCCCAGTCATGTTTTATAAAAAAAGGAAGGGCAAAAATGGTGGCATTTAAAAAAAAAAAACAACTCTGTTTGCTCAGCGTTATGACCGTATTGATGTTGAGAAGACTGAAACATTCTATCACATGTGCCTGACTTTTTTGCAGTTGTTACAGTGGACACATACTCGTGTATGGATCCTGGAATTCCAGTCAACGGTGTGCGGCTTAGCAATGACCTGTCCATTGGCTCCACAATATCCTTCCAATGTGATCCAGGATACAGGCTAAGCTTGGAAGAACCACTTGTTTGTGAAAAGAACCACTTCTGGAGCCACCCTCTGCCCACTTGTGATGGTATGCCTACACTGCTGTTCGATCAGGTCTGGTCCGTGTCGTGCCGTGCCGTGCCGTGCCGTGCCGTGCGGTGCCGTGCCGTGCCACGCCATGCCATGCCGTTGGAATTAGAAAATAAAAATACCATAACAGCACATACCTACATCTAGGACTTTATGCACAGCAAGTGTGACTTTTTTAAAGAGTCTCCGTGCCAGACGGGCGCCGTTGGGTGTTTGCCACCGGATGATCTTCCCGTACTGACTGGAGTTAAATGGCGCATTGAGCTAATCTCATTTGTACGGAAAGACTTGAAAATCCATTGAAAGTAATGAGCGCAATGAAACTGATTGAATCCCCTAAGTATGCTTGTGTCAGTTAATGGCCAATGCAATATGCTGTTTTCTGACCACATTTCAGTGACATTTGTGAAATATATAGTAGATGTAGGATTTATTGTCTGGGTAGAGAGAGGTTGCTTTGAAACAAGCCGGAGGAAAAAAAAACGGTGTGTTGGCAGAATTACAGGTCGTCATAAAATCCAAAGTAGGATGTGATGTGACTGAAATGCATTATTCATCCAAATTGCTCCTTTCACTTCAGGTGGGGGATTTATTGCTTCATTTACACTTTTCCTCTCCCCCAAGCAGCATTTATCATTCATTATCTTCTCTTCAGCATCCTGCGGCGGGGATATCAAAGGGCCAAGCGGCGTCATCCTCTCGCCCGGCTACCCTGAGCTCTATCCAAACTCCCTCAACTGCACGTGGAGCGTGGAGGTCGGCCATGGAAAAGGTCAGTCACGCGGCGAGCGATTCTTTGGCTCGCAAGCGCGCAATGCATTTGTAAATCATTGCGACGGGTCTCGTCCTTCTTTTCCCCTCCAAGGTGTCCAATTCACCTTCCACTCCTTCAACCTGGAGGATCACCACGACTATCTTCTAATAACAGAAAACGGCAGCTTCGCTCAGCCACTGGCTCGACTCACCGGGTCGGAGAGGCCGGCCCTGGTTAATGCGGGCCTGTACGGCAACTTCAAAGCGCAGCTCCGCTTCATTTCAGACTTCTCCATATCTCTTCAGGGATTCAACATTTCCTTCTCAGGTACGAGAGCGAGCGAGCGAGCGAGCGAGCGAGCGGAAGGGTGCTTCGTTGCTCCGGCCAAATGTTTTCCCGCTGTTCACTCGAGCAAAGACTAACCTGTGAATATTCATGAAATGACCGTGTGTTCTTTTGTCTGTGTGCATGTGCAATTCTTTATCCTTACATGCTCTGGAATTAGCATCTCAAGATTGAACCTTTCATGATCTTTGAAATGTGCCACATTGATTGCCATGTGGTCCACACGATAGATATCAAATGACAGCAAGAGTGCAGCGGAAGCCAACCGAACGGCAAAGCTATGCAAATGACCGTTGCCGTCCAACGGAGTGGATTAGGAAGACGGACGGCAAAGCAAAGGATGACAATTGATGAGTTTGCAATGTCCTGATTTGTAGAGTATGACCTGGAGCCCTGTCAGGACCCCGGGGCACCTCGCTTCGGCCGCCACGCGGGCTCCACCTTTGGCATCGGCGACACCCTTTTGTTCCGTTGCAACGCCGGCTATCGGCTGCAGGGGGCAAAGGAGATTGCGTGCCTGGGAGGTGGCCGCCGGATGTGGAGTGCCCCTCTGCCAAGGTGTGTGGGTACGTTGCAGTCATTCTTTCCTCTCCGGTACAGTCCCTTCCTTCTTTGCATTCAAACTACTTCCACTTGATAGCTTCTCTTTTGGCCAAATGCAATTAAGCAAACGCCGTCGGGCCTCAAAGACGACGGTAGCATCCAGCCCGTAGGCACCGTGTAATAGCTGACTCGTGAGCTAGTGTGCTGACATTTCATAGCAAAGGCATTTTGTCATTTGCTGTCTCATCACGCCCTGAATTAGTTTGCGTGAAATGCGATTGCAAAATCGGATTCTTGGCTCGCCCGTCAAGTGCACGGACCGCAATGAACTTGTAAAGAAATGTTGCACGGCTGTGCTGTAAACAACGGGGGAGGCTTCTTCTGAACGCTCCTTGTTGAATTGGCTTCCTACTTTGAAATATTCACGTTCGATTGAAGGACACAAATGCTGCTGCTGCTGCTGCTGCTGCTGCTGCTGCTGCTGCTGATACTGCTGCTTGGAATGGAAGTAGCAAAAAGGAAAATCCCCATACATCTATCGCGTCTCTTCCCACTCAAAGTCTTACATCAGAATATTGAAGTTAGCAAAGTCATTGTTCACAATCGAGCAATTCCAGCCTCATGCGAGACGTTTTTATAGCACAGAGCAAATCACCATGATTCCTCCCATGCTCAGTGAAGCAAACATGGATCTTCAAAACGGGTTCATGTTTGCAAATTGGAAAAAGAGGAAACAAAAGTGTTTTGCTACAAACCAAGGGAAGCACAGATATGATCTTTGGATCAATTATCCACAGCATTAATCAAAAGAGAGTTATACGTAGTATCATCTCTGTCGCTACAAAGATAATAGTCATCATTTTGATTGAGAGGGGATTCATTTATGCAGTATTGCATTGACATCCAAGTTACAAGTGCAGCGCATCACACAGAGATGTTTTTTGGTTAGGCCATTTGTCAAGAGATATCGCAACCGCTTTCACACTCGAAACGTTAGCGAGCTGAAGGGCGCTTAGCGCTAAGAATACTCTTGTTGCCGTACTCTCCATTTTTCTCTCTGTGTGTTAATTATGCGTTTGTTTGTTTGTTTGTTTTCAGCTGAATGCGGATCAACCGTCTGGAAAAATGAGGGTGTTCTTTTGTCGCCAAACTATCCGTCGCCATACGACAACAACCACGAATGCGTGTACAGTATTCATGTTGAAAAAGGCAAAGGCATCAACGTCACAGCCGTCGCCTTTCAACTTGCACAAGGGGACGTCCTCAAGGTAAAGAAGGTGCTGCTCTCCTTTCCCAAAAAAGGGCCAGATCAGCTTTTCAAAATGAATACATACACTTTTTATTCCATGGAAAGGGCTAAAGACTTTTTGTGCAAAGCGGAAGCTACTTTGCAGCCTCGGAAGCCTTAGCATGACTAGATGAATCAAATGAGTGATGCAGATTGGCCTCTATCTCCGCAGGAGCTCTGTCTTTGGAGTGCAGATGTCTAATGGTGTGCGTGTGTGTGATCAGTAGCGCGTGTCAGCCATCCGTCCCACTGGCGGGCTGGCTGGGCTCTTGTGTCAATGACAAACACATTTTCTTGACAAAATGCATTCCAGCAGCCCAATGTGTCCCCAATATCAAGTCAAAGGACTTGTGGTGTCCTGCGTTGAATTTGGGACATTGGATTTGCTGCGCCACGGCCACCAGAGTGAATGGCACAAACGGCGGTTGTGTTTCCTCTGCCCGCGGTGGCAGGTGTACGATGGTAAAGACGGCGCAGCCGCACTCCTCAGCACCTTCACGGGCACGTCCATGCAAGGTCTCTCGCTGAGCAGCACTTCCAATGACATGTGGTTGGAATTCTACTCTGACCAGGAAGGAACAGCCGCAGGTTTTCGCCTCAAATACCACAGTAAGTTGTTGCACTTTGTTTCCTTGCTTTAAGGCGTGCAAAAAAAACCCCAACCCTTTTCATTTCCATCTCGCCCTTCCTTGCCGTCTTTAATATTTAAGCCTTTTGGCACAGCGTGGTGGATTCCAAAAGCCAATGCAATTCTCGCCGTTCCTATGATTTTCTTTTCGCTCATTAGGATGGCAGCTCGCTGGCTGGCTGGCTGGCTGGCTAGCTATTTAAAGGGGGAAAAGTCTCGCTGTTTCTCAACGGCATCATGCTGGAGCCTTGGGGCGCCAGGCGGGGGACACCCTCCACTGGTTGCCAGGCACATTTGCACTCACCAGCAATTTGGAGCGTTCAGTCGGCCTCCCTCCCATGCGCGCTTTTGGAATGTGGGTGGAAAGCGGAGTAGCCATGTGCGTACAAGAAGAGCGTGCACGTGACAGACAGAGTGTACCCGTCGTGTTCTATTTGAGCCCCAAAAAATCTGGAAAAGTCAAAACACGTCTCTGCGCATGATTATGTTCAAACATGTATTCAGAAAATGTACGCGACATGATTTGAAGCATCATATGTAGTATATGGAAAAGCTTTCAAGTGGGATATTTCTGCACGTTGGGTTGCAGCATCAAAATATTCCCCCTTTGGCTTTCACAAGTGCAGAACCAATGGCATCAAAGCTGATGTATGAAAAGGGGGAGGGAGGGAGAGCGGGCGTTAATCGTACGACCACTTTGATTGTTCCTCTGAACGTGAAATCTGGCGTCATGGTTTTTATTAAATGTGAGCCGCTTCTGATTTACTCTACTGGGCATGACACTTGTAATGCTACCATAACATCTGGCATGGGCAAAGAGCTCACGTTAAGGCCAGACTGTAAATCTGCTGCTACTGCTGCTGCCGCCGCCGCCGCCTTGGAACGAGACCGCACCTCCCATTTGTGCGCTTAAGGCTTGAAAAGTCCACTCTAGCCATCATTCAATTTGAAGAAGCTATCCTTTACTACAGCATCATAAAATGGCTCATTACTTGGCAATCAATGGCCATTAACAACACAGAAGAAAAACTGTGCTCCAAATTAGCGATGGATTCAAATGTGTCACTGCCGTTGTTTTTGTTTCTCACGTACCTGAATATGACTCCTTCAGGTATTGAGCTATCCCATTGCGACGAACCCGGCGTGCCCCAATTTGGCTTTAAAGTCAGTGACCGGGGTCACTTTGCCGGAAGCGCCGTCTCCTACGGCTGTGACCAAGGTTACACCCTTCACGGCAGTCAAACGCTCAAGTGCATGACTGGAGAGAGAAGGGCGTGGGACAGCGCTCTACCATCATGTATAGGTAAGCCCGTCGACCTTCCCGTGCGGCGTACAGTGGAGAGACGCCCCGACATGATGTATGACTGGAAGGATGGGGGGCGGAGAAAAAAATCCCTAATATATTTTTGTGTGCGTTCACATTCAGCCGAGTGTGGTGGCAATTTTAAGGGCAAATCTTCAGGGCGCATCCTTTCACCCGGTTACCCCTTTCCCTACGACAACAACCTGAGGTGCACGTGGACCATTGAGGTCATCTCTGGAAATATTGTCAGGTAACTCCAGTTATTAAGTGACAAGGAGCGAGTGGAAAGCGGCATTTCGGTTGACCAACGCCCCGATGAGCGGGTAATGAGGAACAGGTGGCAGGCAATGAGCGCCGACCGGCCGGCCGGCTGCTGGCCAGGGTGCAGGTGGAGCGCAGACGTGACACTTTTCGAGTGGCCACGAAGTTGAAGCAAAAGGTTCGGCTTCTTATCGGAGCTCGAGTTGAGCCAGCCGTGCTATTGGCTTGCCACCTGCAAATTTGCATTCTTTTTTTTTTTCATTTGTTGTATTTTGCTTTTGACTGGAGTCTAATTTGGCCACCGGTTTTAGTTGTTGCAACAAGCGTGACTTGAGCCAGCCCGACCGACCACGCCGTTCTTTCTCCTCTGGCAGCCTCCAGTTTCTGGCTTTCGACACGGAGGCGTCCCACGATATTCTGAAGGTGTGGGACGGGCCTCCGGAAAATGAAATGTCTCTAAAGGAAGTGAGCGGCTCGCTGCTGCCCGAGGGAATTCACTCCACTCTCAATGTGGTCACCGTTCAGTTTGAAACGGATTTTTACATCACCAAGTCTGGCTTTGCCATCGACTTCTCCAGTGAGTCTTTTCTTCAATCCGCAACGGTTGTAGGCTAATGCTAACGACGCCTCTACTTTTGCGTGCCTTTCTTTCCTTAGGTTCTCTTGCCACCGCCTGCAGAGATCCCGGCGTTCCCATGAACGGCAGTCGTGTAGGGGAAGGGCGGGAGCCTGGCGACTCGGTCACCTTCTCTTGTGATTCGGGATATGAATTGCAGGGGGAGAGCAAAATCACCTGCATCCAAGTGGAAAATAGATACTACTGGCAACCCAGCCCGCCAAGCTGCATTGGTGAGAAATGTGGGAGGGAGGGAGGGAGGGAGGGAGACAGACGGATGAGTAAAAGTGACAGAGTGAGAGAGGGCTGATGGCAGCATCTCATTTTTGCTGTACTAATTAGTAGGTGGACAAATCCACTCAGCACCACTGTGCGCATTTACGTCTCGGGCTAAGAACTGGTTTGACTTGAGCGCTGCAAGTGTGTGTGTGTGTGTGTGTGTGTGTGTGTGTGTGTGTGTCTGCTCAAGTGCATTTCTATTTGCAAATGTTCAATCTATTGCCTCTGCTCTTTATTCTTCTGCAGCTCCATGTGGGGGGAATGTGACTGGCTCTTCTGGATTCCTCCTGTCCCCCAACTACCCACACCCCTACCCACACAGTAAAGACTGCGATTGGCTGATCGCTGTCCACTCTGACTATGTCATCTCCTTGGCTTTTATCAGGTACTACGTACGTATGTATATTCATCTCAGTGACGAGAGGGAATTTGAACCAGCCCTAGTTTGTCTTTTGGCGCAAGAAACACACGTGCATCAGAGGTGTGTGTGAGAGATGCTGCAAAAGCCGATATACCTACGTATGCTGAAAATCACCTCATTTGCGTGTGCCTTGCAGGAAGGATGGCAGTCATTTACTATGCTGCATGATACTCCGAAGCCTTCCATTATTAATAAAAAATTAGGCGCGAGTCTGGCAGGCTCTAAGATGAGCTAGTCCTTCACTTCACTCTGGAGTCATTTTTCATGAGAATCGGTCGCATGTTTCATTTCTCTTCCTTTTGCCTCGCAAAATAAACATGTTTCCGCTTTGTGACCTGGGATTGCCAAATGAAAGGATTGAGGCATCCATTTTAAATGGTCGGACCCAAATGCAGCTAGCGCTAAGCCATTTCCATTCATTTCATATGTTTCGGTTCTCCTTTTTGGCTACTCTGATTTGATCTGCCTATATTAAGCCATGATACGAAAGGATCTTTTGGCACTGGGAAGATTTTGCGCCACCTTGTCGCAACAATTGGGACTTTTTCAACAAGTTACGGCGGATAGAGCCCGTATCTCGACGTTTGATCCCATCGGGTCCGATTGTCTTGCAGCTTCAGTATCGAGCCCAACTACGATTTCCTGTACATCTACGACGGGCCAGAGAGCAGCGCTCGTCTGATTGGCACTTTTCAGGATAGCAAACTGCCCGAGAAGATCGAGAGCTCCTCCAACTTCATGTTCCTGGCGTTTCGTAGCGACGGCTCTGTGAGCTACACCGGCTTTCATTTGGAGTACAAAGGTACTGTGGGGATGCTCTGCACGTGCGCTATTTTGTGCATGTTTGAGGTTGACTGGATGGATGGATGGATGGATGGATGGATGGATGGATGGATGGATGGATGGATGGATGGATGGCTGGATGGATGGATGGATGGATGGATGGATGGACGGACGGACGGACGGACGGATGTTTCTTTTCCAAGACTGCACTTATTATTTACAACTCTTGATGTTTCATGAGTTGACCGAAAGAGTCCCTGGCGATACGTAGCAGTAATGTGTGCGCGCTGCAAACGTCTCGCGTTTACTGGAAACGTCTTGCGTTTACTGGCAACGTCTTGTGTTTACTGGCTGGCACAGCAGTCCTCTTGTGAACCTCGTCTTGTGATTGGCAGCCAAACTGCGGGAGGCCTGCTTTGATCCGGGCAATGTGATGAACGGCACCAAAATGGGCACCGATTACAAGCTGGGATCCATGGTTACGTTTCATTGTGAGCCCGGATACCTCTTGGAAGGCTACTCCACTTTGACCTGCGTCATGGGCGACAGCAAGAGACCGGAATGGGATCGAAGCAAGCCCACTTGTCAAGGTGAGAGCTGCCGAGCGCCGATAAATGCTCTGCGGCGTGACGCCGAGATGCGTAAAGAGCACGGAAGCCGTGGGAGAGGGTCGCGCGAGGGAGGTCAAACGCAAAGCAAATAGTCTCGCGTTGAAACACAACATTTTGGAACGCGGGAGCGGGAAAGCCATGCAGTCACGCTCATAAAAATGTCCTATGAACGGATTGTTTGCTTGGGACAAAAATAGGCGTATTTCATGAATTGCCCTTAATTTGCAGTGAATTTTCATCAAAAGTGTCTAGTTTGCACAGGATTTGAAAGACAACGATCTCGGTGGCTTTCGAGAGCACTTGAGAGGGGAAATGCTTGAAAGGGACACGTCAATGTCAATGTGGCGCAAACACTTGGTTCAACAAATCAGCCGCCCAAATGCGGCCACTGCAAATGTCCCCATCCCCATCCCCTCCCTCGCTTGGCTGCCCTTCCTTACAGACAATATATACGTACATAGCATGAGTCGTCTCTGCATTTGACTTTAAAATGGCACTTTTGGCCCAATCAGAAAGCTTTTGGGAAAAGTCATGACTGTTTGGTCTAAGCAGCCACGCTGAATGTATTCCATTTTGAAATATTATTTGGAAGACTGAAGCACTTGCCAGCAGAGCTGCTCACCTGTCGATTCAGAACTCACAGTGGCCCCAAAGAGTCTCTCAAATGAAAAATGATTTTGGCATCTCACCACTACACTGTGTTGTCATTTTGTGATCAAAATGCTAATGTGTGTGCGTTTGCTGAGGATTGCTTTATTTCCCTAGGTGTTGAAAATGGTCCGTTTGTGAAGTGTTTCTCTGTTGCTTGTTTTCCTGTCACTTCAGCTCCCTGCGGCGGCCACTTCACCGGTTCAGAGGGCACGGTGCTGTCCCCAAATTATCCGCATAATTACACCAGAGGACAGAGCTGCGTCTATGACATCTTTGTCCCAGGCGACTTTGGTAAGCACTTGTATTTCTCTCAATCTTATTTGGCAGAAAAATCACTTGACTTCACTTGAGTCTCCTTGTTTAAGGGATGTATCGTAAATAACCCCCCCACGCACACACCAATTTACTTCATGTATGACATACTTCAAGGTAAAACCTCAGTCATTTTACTTGGTATGGAATTCTTATTTGTTTTTCTTCTTTTGCTTGCAGTATTGTTTGGGCAGTTTGTGGTGTTTCATACACTAGCCAGTGATGTTGTTGAGATCTATGACGGATCCTCAACGGATTCATCGCTTCTCTCATCGATTTATGGATCCCATTCAGGTAAAAAAAAAAAAAAAAACACAATACAATTTGTAAGTCTTGTGCTTGTGTGTGTATCTGTGTGTTTTTGAGGTGTCATTGGCTTTTCCGTTTCAGGGGAGACGCTCCCTTTGAGCTCGGGGAACAAGGTAACCCTGAAGTTTAGCTCCAACGGAATTGACACGGCAAAAGGCTTTCATTTTGTTTACCAAGGTAAGCTTTTATATGAGCTGCCTTGATTGAGCCTGAAGGTTCAATGAGGCTAATTGCTATGGCAGATGATTGCGTGCGTGCCTGCGAGTGAGTACTAAAGCAGGCAGGCAGACAGGCAGGCAGGCACTCATTGCACAATTGTGTGCGGCGTAGCGGCACATAGCAGGATGATTTGCAGTCAGGCTGCTTATTCAGGCAGAGCAGAAAACAATGGTGCATGCATGGCACGAGAAGGGACTCGCCGTGTTCTAACCCTTCCCCTCTGCCATTGTCTCTCTTTTGCACATGCTCCCACCCGCCACTATTTTGCTCTGCTCCCTCCCTCCTTCTAGCCGTTCCCAGGACAAGTTCCTCTCAGTGCAGCTCAGTTCCCGAGCCCCGTTTCGGGAAGCGGGTGGGCAACGATTTCGGCACCGGTATGGTGGTGCTGTTTGAATGCAATCCGGGCTATACGCTGCACGGCGCCACTGCCATCAAGTGCGAGGCTGTGCCCAACGCGCTGGCCCAGTGGAACGGCACGGTGCCCGCGTGTGTCGGTAAGCAGCGCTGTCTCGCCGCATCGAATAATGTCTGTCTGTCTGTCACGGTTGGAAGCGGGCGGATGAGCGGTTGCCAGTCTGGCCCCGGCGTTTGCGCGTTCTCCCCGCGCTCGCTGGGCTTTTCTTCGGCTACTCTGCTTTCTTCCCGCCTGCCCAAAACATGCACGGTCGGTGCAAGGATGGAGCCAATTTGGAGGAGGTGGCTGTGAATGATTTGCTTCGCAGTGACCTTTCAACATTGCATATTGCTCACTTCCACGTGCACGCATTTTCAAGTCCCTAGCCCACTGAGCTGCGAACAATTGTGTTTTCCAAAGTGTCACATGTTGCCGTCTCGTCAGGGTTCGTTCAATGGCGCAAATGTTTGCGGGGGTGCCCGACCGAGCGAGGTGGTGAAAGTTGCGCCACGACTGTCCCAGGGTCTTGTTCATCGATTTCTGCAAATGTCCAAGTTTCAATTTGACACAGTGGCGTGTTAACGTTTCCGAACGAGACGTTATTTGTAACGAAGAACCAGGTGTTCAAGTCCTTTTTTTGGTCTTCTATTCAATTTGTGGCACCGCAGAAACACTGGAGGCGCAGCGGGAAGACGAATAGCAGTCACCCAAAAAAGATATTATCCAGCAGGGGATAACATTTCACTTGAAGGCTGAAGTGTTTATGCACAGTGCAAGACACAATTTTGAACCTGATGTGCCATTAGATCATGTGGGCTAGCTAGGGTGTAAACTTCTGCTCCAAAACAGTTGAGAGTACAAGCAACAGCTTTCTTTTCTCTTCAGGCATAAAGTGGAGTGATTTTCCAGCGGTTCGCCAATCACATGATATCAGCTTGAATTTTGTTTTTTTAAAGCAAAGCCACGCTTCCTTCCCGCAATTCTCTTTCTGTCCAGTTCCCTGTGGAGGGGCTCTGACGGGCCGCCGAGGCACTATTCTCTCTCCTGGATACCCAGAGCCATATGCCAACTATCTTAACTGTGCCTGGAAAATAACGGTTCCAGAGGGAGCTGGCATCCAAGTGAGATATAGCCTTGCCCCGTTTGAGTTTCATTTGTTTGGTCCGATTTGATTTTCATCGGTGGCAATTTGCTTCCTTCCGTGAACCTCCTGTTGACCTTCTCTTCTAGATTCAAGTGGTGACCTTTGCAACAGAGCACAATTGGGATTCTCTGGATTTTTTCGACGGTATTGATGCCAATGCTCCGAGGCTTGGGAGCTACTCAGGTAAAACAAATTCAAGTGAATGTCATATGGCGAGTCACAAGTTCCTGGAAGCAGCACAAATGTGGCCATTGAGCACATGACATTTGACGTCCTCTTGGAGGAACCATGGAGAAATGGCCAAAGAAGCTCGACCTCCCCTACCAAATTCCTCCTTCGAAAGAAGTCTCTGCCCCAGGCAGCCTTGTTTCCGAGCGAGCGAGCGAGCGAGGGACATGTTTGTGAGCGGTGTGCTTTCTTTCTCCTCTCGCTTTCTCCTCCACCATACAGGCACGACCATTCCTCAACTACTGAACAGCACATCAAACAATCTCTACCTGACCTTTCAGTCTGACATCAGTGTCTCGGCCGCTGGCTTCCATTTGGAGTACACAGGTACCGGGCGGGGCACCGATAGACAATCCATTCATACGTATTTTGAGGCTAAAAACAAGTCTGGCAAATTTGGCCAGAACCAGGGACGGAGATCACTTTTACTCCTCCATGTCGGAGAGTAGCTTCTCTCCTGGCAAGTTGCTGCGTCGCCAATCGACCGGCGCTCAATACTCATGCCAAGCCTTTGGGGATTTTGGCTTCACACGACACTTTGTCGATTGTTGCAATCAGAGCCACAAAATGACCGACTGCGTCACTTTTTTCGACAAGCATCGATTCAACCCCATTATGATGTGATTAAAAGGACATTTTGGCCAGGCACTGTGTCATGAAACATTTGCTTTGGTTTTCATCCAACGTTCAACAGCTGCGGGACCATGAAACGTTGCGTAAAGAGCATGGGTCGGTGTTGGCTCCGCCGAATGATTGCGTGTTGTGACTCTTTCCTAAGCAATAGGTTTGGATTCGTGCCCCGAACCGCAGCTCCCCACTAACGGCCGCAAAGTGGGAGATCGCTACAATGTCGGCGACATGGTTTCCTTCCAGTGTGATGAAGGCTTCTCGCTACAGGTAGGGGAAAGTATTCACAAAGCAACCGCTCTTGCCACGAAAGCTGCGAGGACTTAGCCAGCCCATCATATTCTCGAAGAGCTGAAGCGAGTGAATATCGACAGTATGCGTTTGCACTGAAACTCTTGCTCGTGTGTTGCATTTCTGTGCCTTTTCCCAAACAGGGTCATGCATATATCACATGCATGCCTGGTCCTGTCAGAAGGTGGAATTACCCTGTACCATTGTGCTTAGGTAAGGTATTTCATTCGTTGGATATTTCCGAGCGTATCGAAAGCCGTCTTTCGAATTTCTTCTCTATATTTGCCAACCTGAATGATGACTTGTATGGACATCCTAACGCACAACTGCGCGGCAACTATCAATTCTCAATGTCGACGTACGGTTTGACCGCTGGGGCTGCTATCACCGAGATGTTTACACAAGTGCTGGCTTTTGCAACGTATGGTTTGACCCACAGTGGGGTTGGGCTGCTATCGATCTATCGATCTATCGATCTATCGCTCCTCGCCTGGCCACGGACGACGTAACAAGAAGCGCGGTGCATAAAAAATGACTGGTTGCCTCTCCTGGGTTGCTCTTCCTCAGCTCAGTGTGGCGGCTCTATGTCCGATTTCAGCGGCGTCATACTCAGCCCAGGCTTTCCGGGGAATTACCAGAGCAGCCTGGACTGCAGCTGGAGAGTTCGGCTTCCTATTGGCTTTGGTGTGTGACACTGAGCGTGCCCCTCCCTACTTTTCTCTCTCTCTCTCTCTCTCTCTCATGGCGCTTCCTTATTTTGTTGATAGAAAAAGAGCTGCTTCCTCGATGTACGTTTTGAAAATCAATCTTTGCGAGTCCTCCTATTAGCCATCGCAGAACTGTTGCCACTGTACTATCTCCTTAAAGGGTACATTTCCACCTGAACCTGAAATTGAGAACATGGGCCATTTGGGCCAGTTACTACCCAAGTGTGTAACCTCAGTCCTCTCTCAATCTACTAAGATGGTGGCAGCAGTTGGAGGATTCAATTGGGTTCCAAAATTGACTTGCTCCTTCTTACCCATACTTTGGATTGATAAGACATATAAATGCGTATAAAAGCCCCAAACAGATGGATGTTTGTGGATCTTGCCTTGCAGTGGCAATTGTTTTTGTTTTGAGTATCCTCCTCTTCCTTTTTGCAGGCATCCATCTGCAGTTTTTGAACTTCTCCACGGAGCCAGTTCATGACTATGTCGAAGTGCGCAGCGGGAGCTTGGAGAGCGGAAGCGTAATTGATAGGTTCAGCGGCTCGCTGGTACCTAACTCTCTGTTCAGCACCACCCACGAGACGACGCTCTTCTTCCACAGCGATTACTCGCAAAACAAGCCTGGCTTCCACATTGTCTATCAAGGTAAGGTCAAGGGGATTTTACGGTGGCAAATGCAGTAAATCAAAGGTCATGCTAAAAGAGCACATACTACGTACGTAGTGCTACAATTGGACAGTGTTGCAACATGGCTGGCCCAGTATTGTTTTGGGCACCCCTTTCATTTCACCGATTCTTTTTGAACAGCGTACGAGCTCCAAAGATGCCCGGATCCACGGCCGTTCCGTAACGGCGTGGTGATAGGCCAAGACTACAGCGTGGGGATGACTATTACTTTTGAGTGCCTCCCGGGTTACACGTTGCTCGGGGAGCCATCGCTCACCTGCCTGCACGGAGTCAGCAGAAAGTGGAATCACCCCGTACCTCGCTGTGAAGGTGATTGGCAAGCATCTTCTTTTTGTCCTCACTGCCAATCTACTGCGACGTAGTGCGACAAGCATGCCGCCAAATGCACTGCGTGGCTTGCCGCGCCGTGCCGTGCCGTGCCGTGGCGTGCCACGCAGTGCATTTGTGACAAGTGCTTACTATGCTCAGTTCCCACTTGATGGCTCAATAACATGCTGCTACGGTTATTCTGATGATCAAATTGCATCAATTGCATGTTTTCTTGTACTTGCAGCTCTCTGTGGCGGAAATGTGACCTCAATGAATGGCACAATTTACTCTCCCGGACACCCATCTGAATACCCGCACTTCCAGGATTGCATGTGGAATGTCAGAGTAGCGCCCGGTTATGGCATCTCCATCCATTTTTCTATTCTCAATACTGAGCCAATCTATGACTACATCACTGTGTGGTAAGTACCTGCTCTGGCTTTATCGGTCTCTTCTCTTTAATTGACTACTCACCGTGATGTTCCGTTCGATGGCGAGAGAGAGAGAGAGAGAGAGAGAGAGAGAGAGAGAGAGAGCGAGCAAGAGAGAGACGCAAAATGTGATGAAACAAGAGCTGAATAGGATATGATGTTTGAAGTACGTTTGGATCGGAGAAGCAATGGTTTCTTGGTCACAATTAGCATACCTGAATGAATAAGTTTCTTCTGTGAGCGCTGACCTCTGACCTACCGTTATCTTGCAAACATGATTGGTTGAAAATTCCTATGTACGGGTTATTTATTGATGTATTTATATTGATGGATTGATTGATTTATATCGACTTGTTTCACCCATTACTTTCAGGGACGGACCCGACCAGACCTCACCTCAGATCGGTCAATTCAGCGGCAGCTCGGTACAGGAAGGCGTATCCACCACTGCCAATCAGATTCTCATCAAGTTCCACAGTGACTTCAGTACCAGCGGCTTTTTTGTGCTCAATTACTACGGTACCTTTCCCTTTCGTACTGGCAATCTTAAAGGCCCCTTACTCACAAGATGTTCAGCAGAGTAAGGTGGTCACTTCTGATCTAATGGGGATTCTCTCCTAATGAGTGTCCCGTCCCGTCCCCTCCGCTCTGCAGCGTACCAACTGAGAACATGTCAGCCGCCCCCTCCTGTTGCCAACGCTACTCTTCTGACTGAGGACAACCACTTTGAAATAGGTTGGTTCTTTTCCCCTCCGTTCCTGAACTGCTGTGCTCCTTTTTATTTCCTTTTTTCCGTGTCATCTACGTACATATATTCATTGGAGGCCTGCGCCGGTGTGGCCACGATCAAATCAAAGTGCGAAATGTGAAATGCCTGGATGTCACTCTTCATTCGAAAAAGTGTTTGCGACCACTGCGTTTGCTAGCTAGTCTGTTGTGAGAAAGGGATGTTTCTCTTATCCCCCCCATACGTGGTGGCTCTGACTTACCTATGTGTGCGTGCGTGCGTGCGTGCGTGCGTCAACGGCCTGCCAGGGGACATCATTCGGTACTCGTGCTTGCCGGGCTTCACGTTGGTAGGCAGTGAGATTCTAACCTGTCGGCTTGGAGAGCGACTCCAGATGGATAGACCCCCACCAGTGTGCCAAGGTTGGTTCTTTAAGACGAGTATGTCTTACTTCCGTGTCCTTCTCTTTCACTTTCTGGCTTGTTCTTTCTTTTCTGTTTTGTTTGTTTTCTTCAGTCCAATGCCCTGCTCACGAAGTCCGTTTTGACTCGTCGGGAGTAATCCTGAGCCCGGGCTACCCTGAAAACTACCCCAACCTCCAGATGTGCTCCTGGCTGATCAATGTGGAGAAGGGCTACAACATTTCGCTGCACTTCCAACTCTTCCAGACAGAAAAGGAGTTTGATATTTTGGAAATATTTGATGGTTGGTTTGCTCATATGTTCCTCCTCATGGCATCAAACCGATACTAATTGCCATGGCTGTGCTTGTAAATGTCTCCTTCTGGCCGTTGGCCAGCTGGATATTGACTGACCCGAAAGTAGTCGAGCAATCGATTGTAATCGAAGTTTGCTTTGTACTTGGGAAAAAGATTCAAGAGTTTTTATTCGCAAAACTGAAAATGCACCAAAGGGCTATTTGGGGCATTTGGAAATGGAGCAAAGGTTCAATGCAAAACTCGTTCCTCTCGCAGGTCCAAACATCTACAGCCAGAGCCTGGCGTCACTCAGCGGTGACGTGGAGACGCCGTTCAGTCTGACCACCAGCGGCCATCAGCTCCTGCTGCGCTGGTCGTCCGACCACGGCACCAACCGACGCGGTTTCCACATCCGATATGTGGGTGAGTATCAAAGTATGTATCCGTTTGATGATTATTTTCTCTTCTCAAAGTTTCTGTCCTATATGCTCTTGTCATTGGTGTGTGTATACGAAACAAGTATGAAAGTAAGGCGGCGCACGCAATGTGAAAAGCAAGCCGAGGGAAAGGAAGCACACGCTTGCATGTTTTGCACTCGGCTTCCAAATGCTTTCAATTCTTTATTGTCTGTTTAATAACGCAGGTGGTGCTAGGCAATTGGGACTCCTCTTCCATTTGAGATGCATCAATAATAATGGAAAGGCACAAAAGAGATGCATTTTTCATGCTAGGTCTCCATTATATTTTGTGCACGACTAGTCAACGTGATGCATTTTGTAAAGAAGGCTCACCTTTGACTAGATTGGCCCTGGACACTTTGGGCTTTTATCTTGTCTTTTTTTGCTCCGCTTGTTTCGGCGGTCTCCCCGCCCTTTCATTCTCATCCAATCTTATTGGACTTTTTGATTGTTTCCAGCGATGTACTGCAGTACCCCTGACTCTCCGCAACATGGTTTTGTGGTCAGTCAAAGTGGGGGTCATGTTAACAGCACAGTGCGCTGGGCCTGCGACAGGGGCTACAAGCTGATAGGAAAGGGCACAGCCGTATGCAAGAAAAGCACCTACGGCTTCTACACGTGGGACGTGCCAGTTCCCGCCTGCCAAGGTGAGTGAGCTCTTTTGACACTTGAGTCTGGCGAGGCGCTGGCTGGCTGGCTGGCTGGCCGGCCGGCTGGCTGGCTGGCTGGCTGGCTGGCTGGCTGGCTGGCTGGCTGGCTGGCTGGCTGGCTGGCTGGCTGGCTGGCTGGCTGCAAAATTTCAGGGCTGAATGTGTTGAGTTTTGATGGTCAGCCGCTGCGAAAAAGGAAACAAGAATCCATTTAGCCATCTTCTGTCAATCTCCTGATTTTACACCGGCATGCACAGTCCGCAACTGTTTTGGGGCAATTGGCCCGATTGGGTCATTTGATGGGCACGCGTCCGCATTTAAGCACGCGCACACACATACTCTATGTGGGAGTAAACAGCAGCAGCGGCAGCGGCAGCAGCAGCAGGTGGAAAACACCATCCATTCAACGGATACCATGCAATAACACAACATGTTATTTGCAGCGTCATCTGAGTAAACCATGTCATGAATAATGAATGAAAGTCAACCGAGTCCTCTGATAGGTAGTACCTGTATGCTACTGCGATCGTGTGGAAATACATAGCTCCAACATCTATTCGCTTTAAGTCAGCACAAATGGATCATTCGATGATTCAAGTTTGGGCTTTGACTGAACTGCCAAACGTTCCACACATGACAAAACCTGGACGTCAACAGATATCCTTTCATTTTCTCCAGCCGTGTCATGCGGCGTACCCACCGCGCCAGCCAACGGAGGAGTTCTTGCTGCCGATTATTCCGTCGGGACACGGGTGACCTATTTTTGCGACAGCGGTTACCGGCTGTCCTCAAAAGAGTTAACGACGACAGTGTGCCAAGCAGATGGTAGCTGGAGCAACCACAACAAAATACCCAGATGCATCCGTGAGTATCATCAACACAGCTGGAGCAGCAGGTAGCAAGGACGGCTTTTGCAAAGAAATGATTTCTAGGCTTTCTATACGGTCCACTTGTTTCCACTGAACAATGTTTGGCTGCTCGTCTTGTGCGCGGCAGGGCTAACGGCACCGGCTCCGCTTTGAGTGGACGGACGCCCTCCATCTCCGACAAGAATAGTGAACCTGACAGTTGTTCATTGCCGTCTCGCTCGACAGTTCAACAGTTGTAAACGATTCAGGACGGTCCCGTATTGTTGTCCCGCTTTTTTTTTTTTTTTTTTTTCGTATTGTCGGAGGAGGGAAAGTTCTAAAAGAAGCAGGACGGCGGCTTTCGAGGACCGGAGTTGGACTAAACACCCCGAATGCCCGGACCGCACCTGGAAACTGTGTCCATATGTCGAGAGACAGATGTCAGCACATTTGACTAACTCCAATGTCTTTGCTTTTGGTTCAGTTACAATGTGCCCTAGTCTCAGTTCCTTTTCGCTGGACCACGGCAAATGGAGTGTGGTCAATGGCTCTTCCTATGAATATGGCACCAAAATAATCTTCACCTGCAACCCGGGGTACTTCCGGATGGGTCCCGCTCACATCCAGTGCCTGGCCAATGGGGTTTGGAGTTGGAGAAACGAAAGGCCCAGATGCAGAAGTGGGTTTGTTTTCTTTATATAAAGGAGGGGAAATCAAATGTAATACTAGGAGGTGACAAGTCCCAAATGTTATTGAGATGTATCCAAGCGCACTGTATGCTGAGCTTTGTAGGATAGAATGGCTGTTTGGAAATGAATACGTAGCGACCCTATTTCAAGCGGCTTGCTTATTTTTCATAGCCTGAGAGAAACATTGTGTTTCTTTGACTTTCAGTGGCTCACTTTTGTGCTAAAGCCTGACCTACATATTTTATTCAAGGACAGGTTCTTATAGCTTTTGAAATGGCAAAAAAAACGACATAATGCTAAACACCCTCATTGTGCTGCCTGTGAAGACTATCGGTCCATTTTGTCTGGGCGAGGGATGGCTGTGAGCCAGCCAACTTGTGCAGCAAACGTTTCATTTCGCACCGACTCGCAAGCGGCTGCGTGTGTTTAGTATCTGCAATGCAAAACGATGACCAGTGTGTCCATTGGATCGTTCCAAAGGCAACACGTAAACATCGTAATCATATCGTTTGGATTTGAAACGTGGTCGGCTGTCGCCGCGCGTCCTCCATGCTCTCCTTCATGCTCTCCTTCATGCTCTCCTTCATGCTCTCCTTCATGCTCTCCTTCATGCTCTCCTTCATCTTCGACGTCTTTATCTCTTGCAGTCGTTTCATGCGGCGACCTGCCCGTTCCCCCGAATGGGAAGAAAATTGGGACTCAGATTACGTTTGGAGCCTCAGCCATTTTCAGCTGCAACCTTGGCTATGTTTTAACCGGATCCACTGTTCGAGAGTGTCTCCTGTCTGGACTTTGGAGCGGAACAGAGACTCGCTGCCTCGGTAAGTGTCGTCAAAATTCGGGGACTTTGGAGTCGGCCAGAAGACGGAAACCGCTGGGGAAGATGCCTTTGTACGGCCTACGTAAATGTGCATGCATTGGTCCTGCTAATGTTATGTTTCTCATGGTCCTGCCTGAAATCTATAAATGCTGCTTCTTCTGTCCTTCTCCTTCTCCTTCTTCTTCTTCTTCCCTCAAGCCGGTCATTGCGGCATTCCCGAGGAGATCGTGAACGGGCAGGTGATCGGCGAGAACTTTGGCTACAGAGACACAGTGGTTTACCAGTGCAACGGCGGATTCCGGCTCATCGGCTCCTCCGTCCGGATATGCCAGCAAGACCATGACTGGTCTGGACAACTTCCAGTGTGTATCTGTAAGTACTCCAGCGGGCGGGGCCGCCTTGTCTACATTGTTTTATGTCCTTGCGCCTGAACAATAAACGATGGCCGCGGGGGCGTGACTTAGCTGGAGGCAAAAAGGTACGCAGGTTATCATCTTTCCAGCATATTTAGTAGGAGACGCGCAAAACGGTCATTTGAGTAAATATGCGAGCCAACCGGCGGCATGGCGCTCGACCGGTTAGCCGCGCGTCCGCCTCACGGTGCGCGCAAAGATCGCGGGTTGGATTCCGCCTCCGGCCTTCCTGTGTGCATGTTCTCGCATTAACTTTGGAAAGGAAACAGACAGATGTGACAGAAAGAGCACTTATCAATTTCAACGCTTCGTGGCTATCGTTTTTTTCCGAGCTAAAAGTAGTGCTGTTTCCTGCCGGCTTCCCTTGTTTTGCCTCCAGCTAACACTGTGTCATCGTGACGTGGTAGGCTGTGAAGGAGTCCCTCGAGTGGTCACTATTATTGAGACGGAGCAGCAGCCCAGTGAATTTGTTGGCTAATATCAGTCCATTTGACCAATTGTTGTCTGATAATTAGCTATTGAGCCTCTGAAAGGCCCCCGCCCGCCATCACTTTCCCAAACAAACACATCCAATGCAGATCCTTTGTTCCCCTGCTGTGCTGTGCTGTGCTGTGCTGTGCTGTGGAAGCCATTTGATGCTCATGATATTTCTGGAAAGTTGTCAGTGAACACCACCCTATGGCGCCTCTTCATAACTTGCTGGCTTACTTTTCTCCTCGTCCATCCCAGCCGTCACGTGCGGCCACCCCGGCAGCCCCATCTACGGACGCACCGTGGGCGACGGCTTTAACTACAACGATGTGGTGCGCTTCTCCTGTAACAAAGGTTATACACTGGAAGGGCCTTCTTCAGCCCAGTGCCAGGCCAACCGCCAGTGGAGCCAGCAGCCCGCAACATGTCAAGGTACCGGAACACGGGCACGCCGATCATCTAATAGACGAGCCGCGAGCAGGTCATCAGCGGTAGGGCATCGCTGCGGCCGCCAACGACGCGACTCATCGCAGGGGAACGGAACTGGCCGAGAGTCGCCCGCGTGTGACCGTTTCACCTTTACGTCGCTGTCCCAAATTCGGCATCTTCTTCTCGTGTTGAGACTCGTTGTCAATTTTGCACATGTGAAGCCTCGTCTGTGATTCGGGGCTTCAACTTGACTTGTTCCATCCAGTGGTGAACTGCACGGACCCCGGCATCCCCGCCAATTCAATTCGTGAAAGCAAGATTGAGCACGGAAACTTCACGTTTGGCAGCGTGGTGTTCTACGATTGCAACCCCGGATATTATCTCTTTGGCTCCTCCGTGCTCACCTGCCTACCAGTCGGCCACTGGGACAAACCTCTGCCAGAATGCATCGGTAAGAAGCTTCAAAGTTGGAAGATGATTGAATAAAGGAGGAGTTGGTCGATTTCAAAGGAAATTCAAAATGCCACACCCCCTCTTAGGTTTAGCAGATATGGCCAAAAGACTTTTCGGGGCCTCGTGGGCTGTTACGTACCTACGTAGTATTTTCGTAGAGCGCTCTGAAATGTACAATGCTTCGGCTGTTTACGGAGACAATCATATAATAATAGTAACAACTCGTATAAAAACAATAGGGTCCTAGTAAGAGCAGCCGTTAGATAGGTGCACCCCGGTGGGATCAAATAAAGGAGCGGCATGTGTATTTATTTATTTTTTGTTCTCATAGCAATCCGGTGGGCATTTTAAGAAGCATGAAATGGTGAAGCGGCTGTATAAATGCTTATTTTATGAACGGGTACTGAGCCGTGAAATACCCCAAATTCCTCCAACCATTTGTTCTTCCATTGAGATTCTTATTTGTGTGCTGCAGAGGTGGACTGCGGACACCCGGGTATTCCTCCACACGGAGTGATGATCGGAAAGAAGTTCACCTTTGGCTCTACCGTGCAATATTCCTGCTACGGAGAGCGCCAGCTCATAGGAGACTCGTCACTCACTTGCCAGCTTAATGGCCATTGGAGTGGCCCGCTGCCCCACTGCTCGGGTATGTACGTACACACGCCCCGGCATTGGCATTGGCACTGGCGCTGGCACACGCGCTTGAGATGTCCCCAAAAGACACCCACCGGACCCAGACGGTAGACGTAGAATTCTCCTCCGCCCCCATTTAGGATAAGCTGCTATCCTGGCAAAGAGTGCTGGATAGTTGCAGCAAAATCACGTCGAAGGTCTTTGGAGCTTGTCTGTGGGTTGAGTCGGAATGTTTTGACCGTCCTTCATCTCGGCCTACCTCGGGGTGACCTCCTCCACACTGACAAAATGTGGGACAAGAAGCATTTGTTAAGCGAGTGAGAGAGACACTGTGGGACAGGCTTCAAAAACTTTCCACAGCTTAAGGTATAGGCCAACGCAAGACAAAGGAGTCATTTAGAAATCTCTGGAATCCATCGGGGCTGTCAAACGTGTCAAAAGTTCAACTCAACTATCTTTTGAGTTCATCTAAATCAAACAAAAGGAATGTATCATAGCACAGCCTACGTATTTCGCAACCTATTTCGGGCCAATTGAGCGCTCTGAATTGTCCTTAGGTGTGATTGGGATTGGGATGGGGATGGTGGTTGCGATTGGTTGGCGACCACTACCTAACCCGCCTACCGCTCAAACATCCAGTCTTACAGACCAAAAGGGTTGTTCATCTGTGAGTGTGTACTACGCTGAAGCCAAGTGGACGTCAGCTTGCCTTTTTTGCCTTCATTTCTCCCTCCGCCGGGTTCTCTCTCACCGCAGGCAACACGGTGGGAACCTGCGGGGATCCCGGCACGCCTGCTCACGCCAGCAGGGAGGCAGGCAACTTCAAAGTGCGAAGCAAGGTGCGATTCACCTGCGCCGTGGGACACACGTTGTACGGCTCAGCCGAGAGGATCTGCTTCCCCAATGGGACGTGGTCAGGCAGACAACCCTTCTGCAAATGTAAGGGAACTCCCATCGTGGCTGTTTTCGTTGCAATCGTCGCAGAGAAGGCTTACAAAAAACAAACATTTGATGCAACGAGCCAAAACTGCCCGGAGCAATCCCAGGCACCCCTTCAAATTTGAGAGAGCAAAAAAAAGGGAAAGTGGGTCATTGTTTGGGGGTCATTTTTGCGTCGTCCAAACGAAAGAGAGTCTAAAGTCGAGCCACTTTCTGCTCTGCGTGCTCTCACCACGGTACCATTGCAGTGTCACTGTAGCAAAACAAGGCATTTAAAAAAAACAAAACCATTCTACTTGGCTCCTTTGATTGACAATCTGAACCTATTCTGGAACGGCGGTTCTTTTCATCCGCAATGAACGCCCAATTTCTCTCGCCTTTCACCTTTTCTCGCAGCCGTGCAGTGCGGGAACCCGGGGACACCTGCTCATGGCCGTATTTCCCGCGTGGACGGTACAACCTTCTCCCACTCCATTGCTTATTCTTGTATGGAAGGCTATTTCCTCTCAGGCCAGCCGTCACGCCAATGTCTTGCTAATGGCACCTGGTCTGGTATCGCGCCAAACTGCACCAGTGAGTATCGTCTGCACAAAATTGTGTTGAATTCGCTTTTCAAAGTTTCTCAGCTGCACAATATTAAAAAAAAACAGTAAGCACATTCTGCTGTTTATCTTTAGGTGAAATAAATGATCTCTGCTATGTGCTCAGTTTGAACAAATTCCATTCGTACATCTATCAAGAACTCAATTCTATATGCATGTGGGCTAGAGTGTTTCTTACCCAAATACGTATACGTATAGCACGTGTGCAAAGGCACTCGCAGACTAATTGACATGGCGCTGACGGTTACACAATGAATTGAGTCACTGCCGCAGTGGCATTGTTCTGGGACGACGTCATTTTCTGATTTCTTCCAGTGATCACGTGCGGCGAGCCAGGGGTCCCAGCAAACGGGCTTCGATTTGGTGATGACACCACCGTGGGCCACGATGTCTTTTTCATGTGCCAGCCGGGTTTCGTGATGATCGGAGGGCACCGCAATGTCACCAGGACTTGTACCCATAATGGCACGTGGGCCGGTCCCATTCCGACATGCAAGGGTAAGTTGGACTCCCGGCCAATGGCATGGCATTGTGCACAATAAGGGTTACTGCCATGCTAGTTTGTTGTTGTTGTTGTTGTTGTTTTCCTGCCCAGCCTTGGTTCTGCTTTCTTTCTGACCTAGCGTTGTGTTTTCTTTCCACAGTGGTGACCTGTGCGAGGCCACCCTCCATCCCTCACAGTGTTTTGGAGGGCTCAGTGTGGGAATGGGGAGCCAGCGTGAGTTACAGCTGTGTGTCAGGCTACGAGCTGTCCTTCCCCGCTGTTGTCACCTGCGCGGGCAATGGGACGTGGAGTGGAGACCTTCCTCAGTGCTTGCGTGAGTAACAACCTCATGGATGCGCGTTGAGATCCCCAGAGAGGGTTCGGGACGCAAACGCGATGCGGTTTGAATGGCGTTTTGAGGAAGCGAGCCCAACGTTGGCGCTTGGCATGAAAGACAGGCAGGTTGCGGACATGGCCGGGACACAAGTGACAAAGGACAAAAAGAACAGAGATGAACAAATTCTTTTCATCTCGAATTCGCAGCCAAGTTCTGCGGCGATCCCGGCACGCCCGCCAGAGGCCGGCGAGAAGGGCCCAGCTTCATCTTTAAGTCCGAGGTGACATTTAGCTGCGTTGCTCCCTACGTGCTGGTGGGATCAACGAGACGCATGTGCCGGGAGGATGGCACCTGGAGTGGATCTCAGCCTCGCTGCATTGGTACCAAACATTCATGTCTATCCTCCTGAAAGCCCAAGAAAAGTATCAACAACTAACAGGCCATGATTGATTTGCTTTGTTTGGTTTGGTTTCATTCGCTTTTGCTTTGGCGTCCTTTTTATAGTATCGAAATGACCTGCCAGTATACCTCGCAATTATAACGCTTATTTGTTGGTCATCCATTGCTTTACTGGTTTTGTCTCCCCATTCGGCTAATGCTCCTCGTCCTGGACACCATTGATTTGTTTCAGAACCCACAAGAACCACATGTGAAAATCCCGGAGTACCTGAACGTGGCTTCATGAATTACACAACTGGTTTTAAGGTAAGGTTCCTTTCAGCCTTTTAAAGCATGACAGTGAGTGTTATGCATATAGTAGGGCAATTTGTATTGATTTTCGGAGAAATGCATATTCGAGGGAAAATGATGACACCACTCCACACAAGTCGTCGGTGCGTATATGAATGGGCAACGGTTGAAAAGATGAATTTTGCATCGAGTTTATTTGTGTTCAGGTGGGCAGCAGAGTGGACTTTCAGTGCCAACAGGGACACATCCTGCAGGGCTCCGTCACCCGCCTCTGTTTACCAGATCTCACGTGGACCGGCACCCAGCCTAGCTGTATCCGTAAGTACCTGTGTGTGCTTCACGCAAGTCCATTTGAAAGCAAATGTTGATGCGGGGGGACCTTTTACGTTGGCGTGTGCAACAAAAGATTGACGACCCCCACCCCTCCCCCTCTTCCTGCTATCTATCCAGCTCATTCATGCAAGCAGCCGCGGAATCCGGCCAACTCGGATGTGGTGGGCCTGGAGCTGGCCTCCTACGGCTACACCCTGGTATACACCTGTCAGCCCGGATACTTCCTTTCCGGGGGTTCGGAGCACCGCTTCTGCCGCTCTGATGGCAGCTGGACTGGCAAGGTGCCCGTGTGCAGAGGTAGGTGCGCTAGGCCAGATGAGGGGGAAAAAAGGAACGTTACCTTTACCAGCAATTAGCGGAGCCCTATTTTGCTCCATGTTTGCATGCTCTATTTTCATTCTCTCTATGGTGCAGTGAAGTCCTGCCATCTTTGTGATATATTGGTTGTCCTCTGCAGCTGGGTCCAAATCACAGGAAAAAACTCTCCGACAAATACCTGGCACACCAAGCCCTAAAATAAACGGTGAGTTCATTCTACGGCTTTTTTTCAAACTGCCTCATCTGCAACTGTATGTTTAGCTCTTGATACATTGTTGGGGAAATCTTGTCTCCAGGAGACCAAATCAGACCAAACTCTAAAGGAGTCGTCATATAAGTTCTATGTTGTGGAAGGTGCTTTGTTGTGAAACGTGCAGTATGTATGTATGGATCTGTAAATGTATTGTACACCTTCATGATTGCAACGATTGTGTGAAAATATAATGCATCTCTTTTCCACAAGTTCCTGAGGACGTGTTTGCTCCCAATTTCGTGTGGAAAGGCTCCTACCATTACAAGGAACATAAGCAGCCAATGACCATGACAGTCACCAGCTTTAATACAACGACAGGAAAAGTCAACGTCACTTTAAACGACAGTTGCGTGGAGTTTCTTCTCTCTGGTGAGTAAATCACTTTCCGCCCATTGCTCCGTCCGTCCGTCCGTCCGTCCGTGGCTTGCACAGTGTCCGTCAGTCAATGGCAAAATTAGCTCCCGCGTGAGATGTATCCATGGCTGACAAGCTGCTCAGTGGAGCGTTCGCTTTGACTGTTTTCTCATTTTTCCGTGCCTTTCTTTTCGTGCCTTGTTGACAGAGGCATGCAAATGTCTCCCTGGCCCGCAGCAAGCGTTAAGGCTGCCCGTTCTGTGACCTCAGGAGAAAATGTTGGCAAATTCACCTCATTTCAATCCATGAAATTGCCATTTGAAATGTTTCTCTTTTCTTCCAAAGGGATGTACAAGCACCAGGAGGCGCGGCTGACGCTTGCGCTGTACCGCATGAGAGCGCTGGCCCACAGCTCCTTGAGTCGGATTACGGCGGCCACCTGGTCCATGGAAGGATTTGTAAGTTCACACGTGGATTGGGAGAAGCTGACAGGACCCAAAAAGAATGAACAAAGGATGAAAAGGAAGGTTCTCTCTCGCTGTGGGCTACGGCAACAAGGCAGGGCTTGGGCTGGACAAAATGCCCAACCAAATTTGACCGTGCAAACGTACACTGTTGGAGCGGAGCGGGAGGGAGGGAGGGAGGGAGGTAGGGAGGGAGGGGAAGGAAGTAGTTCAGAGGATGGCTGTCTCGCTGAAGGACACCGCAGCCGTTTGTATTAGACTATGCGCTGTTGCTCGGGCGCTGGCCGGCCGGGAGGCGAGGGCCGCTATTCTCCATGTTTTCCCTGTTTGCCACCTCCGACACGCCCGAGCAAGCGTAAAGAGTGCGTGTCTTTGTTTGTGCCTCTAATTTGACAGGTTTCAGCTGAGCCCGAGGGCAGCAGCTTTGTGTACCAAGGCTTCATACAGGGTAAAGACTATGGACAGTTTGGCCTTCAGAGACTCGGTACGTCTTTGCAAATATGCGCGAGAATAGTTTTGACGGGAAAACACTCAATTGTCCGAAAGCTATGAAACGGTTCCTTTGCGCGACACGCTATTGCAACCTCATGTGTCTATTGCAACCTCATGTGTCTATTGCAACCTCATGTTTCTATTGCAACCTCGTGTTTCTATTGCAACCTCGTGTTTCTATTGCAACCTCATGTTGCAACCTCATGTTTCTATTGCCCATTTGCCAGGTTTGAATGTGAGAGAGAATTTTACGTTCAGCGGCCCTGAAGTCAACACATCCACCAAGAGCAGTTCTGTTGCCGTCGCCATCCTCGTGCCTTTCTTTGCTCTCATCTTAGCTGGACTGGCCTTTTACGTCTACAAGCAAAGGTAGTATGTGTACCATCCATTTTTCTTGCAAGATTTAAAGCAATAAGACGTAGTCAGCTTCTTGAAAGCAATCATGTGCAATCGTGGTCAACTTGTTATCGAGTGCGATCTCATCGGGTTTGAGTCTGGACGGTGCGGTGCGGTCCGGTCCGGTCCATCCGTTAGTTAGCGGTGCACGGTGCGGCGCTCCTTTCAACAGTAATTACTGCTGATCCTTCCTCGTCTAGCTAGTGCAGCAAGCAAGCTAATTGGGTGGGAAGGCTAATCGGGACGCTTTTTCTCAACTCTTTACCGCAGGAAAACGGACAAAGCGCAGTACACGGGATGCTCCGTGCACGAGAACAACAACGGACAGGCCACGTTTGAGAATCCCATGTACAGCAGCGGCGCGAAAGGCGCTGTCGCTGCCGCCGCCGCCGCCGCCGAGGGGAAAGTGGTCCGCTTCGACCCCAGTCTCAACACCATCTGCACCATGGTTTGATCTGCTCGCCAGCTCGCCCCCCCCCGAAGTATCTTGCTTTTATTTTTCTGGTTGAGCTGCTCAGACATACAAAGCGCGCACACTCACACACTCACTCACTCACACGCACGCACGCACGCACGCACACACGCACACGCACACACACACACACACACACACACACACACTTTCACCAATACTGAGCTCGCTCACTCCCTTGCCATTTGCAGTGGCAGGCAGTTAAGAGACGGAAATGTCTCATGGCCTTCTTATACTAAGTTAGTGACAAAGAGGGGCTAGCTACACTCTGTGAGTGTTGAGACAAGAGCTTGTGGTCCCATGGTTTGGTGTCATTTAGTCACTGTGGTGCCAAATGTTCAATTCTCTTTTCATGTCCGCATCAGGACATGTTTTGTGGGAGTCCCCACGTTTTCAATTTCGTTTGAAACCTTTTTTTTTTTTTCCTCCACGTTGTGGGGAAATTTCTCTCTCCAAACACAATGCACTCATCTTTCTCCAGTTGTTTGGCCTGTTGAAGTTGTTGGTAGGTACCTGGTCCTGTCAAAATAGATGGGCCTCAAGTGCAGTGGGAAAGCTTTTGCTTTGACTGTGAGGTATTTTCAGACAATTTTCCTCGATGTTTATGACGTTCCATTAATGAAATGTCTCGAGTGCTGATGACTCGTCCTCATACTGTAGGGCTGATCTTTTGACTGCGTTGGTCATATTAGTATGTACAGCTATATTGAAATGATCCAAAGTCATTTATTTCCACCATTTGTATCACTGTGGACGAAAGCCCACCTGAACAGGCGGCGGCAGCGGCGGCGGCACACAACAGTCTCAAACAGAAAGCTTTTTGTCTCATTTTTACAGGGTCTATATACTAGTGGCAAGCCTGTTAAGCATGTGTGCTGAGCAACCTTTCGCATTGAATCGTTCATCAACGGCCAATTCTAGGTTGAGTTAAGATGAGCGCTTTCTCTTATCTTATTTCTTTTTCGACAACTTATCAGCACTGAGCAGTGTTTTGCGGGAAGTTGTGCCTTATGGCGCACGCACGCTCTGTGGGCTTACGTTGTTTCTCGCTTTGCAGCTTCCTAGCTTAAAGGGGTCAGGGGCCAGCTCCAGCCCCCGTGTCATTTGATGTGTCAACTTCCATGAGCCTTACCAAAAGCTGCATCAAAATGTTTTTTTATTTTTGCCGTGCAAGCTGTTCCAGTCGCAAACGCAGCACGGCCGCAGCTTAAATGGTGCTTTTAATTTGTTCACATTTCCTGCCCCACTCAGCACCTTGACCAAGCGTCTTTGTCGGACCCACGTGGCCGCATGTTTGAAAATGCTCGATGAGTCCAAGGCTTTGATCTGGTTCATTGACCAGCTGCTGCCAACAATTCATTGTACGATCAACACGTGCCATGGGTATGTTTTTCCATCCGTTTTCTTTGACCCTTTCTACACCATCGCAGTGCCTTTAATACTGTATAGCCACCCACGCGTACGTTTTCATTGGACGCATTCGTCGACATCCTCTGTGCTGTGTCATAAAAGGCTGAGCTTCTGCTCTCCGCGACAGTCGTGTTTCAACCGCATGTTTGTTCAGAGGCGATCAGTACTTTGTACCTCTGTCATTGCTGTTCTATTTTGTACATTGATACCGTTTTGATACTTGATGGAATTCTTTGGTCTTGTATTATCAATATGTAATATATTTTGCAAAGCGCATATTTCTTAAGGTGGAGGACTTGCATCTGATGAAAGCAGAGGACAAATCGGTTCAGATCTTCAAACATGACCATACTCGAGTGACATGTTTGAGAGGATAGGAATCCTGTTGTGTGTACATACATATACAGATGTTTTGTAAAGATATATATTTTTTATTCAGACAAAGCATTTGTAACTTATTGAAAATGTGTCCAATTCACATGTAAATGTCATGCAATATTACAAAATGTTTTGTATATTTTTTCCTCCCGCAGCAATGCATAAAGCCCTAATTTATCTATAAAATATAAACTCAAGTTCATCGTTGCTCTTTTCTTGTGTCCTTACAGACGTCGGATGATGTCTGTTACCACCCTCATTGCAATCGAAGTGCTGACAGAGAACGAAATGTCTGATTATTTAACTCCAGTTGTCCATCTGTGGGAGGTTGACATTGTGTTATACTTGAAAAATAGTAGCCTGCACAAGAATAGATAGAAAGCATTCTGCACGTTATCACGTCAAGGTAATGTCATCAAGTAGCCAGCAGAGGGAGCCATTGGATCTTTCTGTATTTCCAACGACAACGCGAACCATATGTCCCAATAAGCGACACATTTCTCAAAAAGGCTACCGTCCGTACGTACCATCAGCCGTCTCTCTGGACAGCTTGACAGATAAGATCAGACAGGAGTCTGATATTTGAGCAGCGTACAAGCCTTTTCGGACGAAAGCTTTTTAATATCAAATACAGTGACGAGGGACGTCAAGGTTTACACTGCACGGCAGGTTTGTCACATTTGACACTGCACACGTTTTAGACTGGATTTGAGTCGAGAATAAACACGGACGCACAATGCACAGGTAAATTCAGTCATGTATTGATTCTAGAATTCACGTTGTTAAATACTTCAAATGCTTAAACACAACCTATTGCGCAAGCAAAGTCATATTTGTAAGTCACTTCGTGGGCTATTTCAATAATGCACGTGACGATGTGTTGTTTCATACTTTTGATGAGAACTGGCATATTTCATTTGTCATCAGAAAACACGTATCATAGCAGACAAATGAGGTGTAAGTAAAAAACATAAAAATAAAAAAATACAACATACACCACGCCACAATACGCTTAACCTGTGTAAAACGAATAGTAAGCGGCCATCGCTTTGGACGAGTGCGCGTCCTTGCTAAAGGAGCCGGCGGAAACGCACGCCGCGTCGTCACATTTCATGTCGACGGCCGAGTCCTTGGTGCTCAAATGCCTTTGCTTGCTGCAAGCAGGCGCATAAGAATCGCTCTTGCCGAGCGGAAGACAAGACGGCTGTGTGTCTGCCCAGGAGCCGGCACCGGTCGGCTCATTCTCCAAGTGTGGCTTCGCCTTCTCAGAGTGTGCGTCAGTGAGACCGGGCCTCGGCGACCAGGGCAGACTCGGAGTCATCGCTCCCCGGGGGGCCCACACGTTTGGCATGTCATGGCTGAACGGAGAGTCTGGGAAGTAGCTCAGCCCGTGGTGGTGGGACGCCGCAGCCGGCGGCGGCGGCACGGAAAGCGATTTCATAGCGTAAGGGAGAAGGGAACTGGAGTAGTCGCCCTCGTACTTGTGGCCGCTCGTCCCGTGTTGCACGGGGGTAACAAACCATCGCTGAGAGGCTCCGTCTTCGGCGGAGAGGAGGCCGCTGCTTTGAGGCACGGCTCGCTCGCCGCCACCGCCGCCGTCGTACAATCGGCTCGGTGGAAAGTTGTTGACAAAGTGGTGGTCCCCTAAGAGGGGTTGCACGTTGTAACGGGCACCGGGGACAATTTGGTGAGCGCGAGGCGAGTCCGTCGGGGAAGGGGTGAGGCGCTCGTTGTCTGAGGCTGTATACATCCTGAAAAAAAATCAAGCGCTCATCAATATGCGGCAGAGGACAGACAGGCAGGCAGGCAGGCAGGCGATTGTTAAAAAAAACCCACCAAAAAAACAACAACACCTGCATGGGGAAAAAGAATCAAAAGATGCCAAATAATATGGTGGGAAAATATGCTTCTATTTTTGGACCATATTTGGCAACAGAAAATCCAAATCAATACTCACGAATCATAATTATCTCTGAATCCTTTGGCAAAAGGGTTGTGGTCAATTTTCAGCTGTGTAATCTACAGATAAAGTAGGACAGAATGAAGGGGAGGAATGACGGTAGGTAGTGAGTGTATCATCTTGCGGGAAACGATACATTATGTCCAAGGACTAAACATTTGAAACACGCGGCTTTGTTTGTCGACGTTTCCTTGCTCACGTCAGTGTTCTGGTAAGCAGTGACGGCTATGAATTGGGTCTCTGGGAATACGAAGGTCTGAGTCTTTGCATCAACGTCGATATCCTCCACACCGTTCTCGGTCACCTCCACGATGTGAAGCCTGGGCTGATACTTGTGTAAGGACAGCAGGACGATCATCTGCAGACGACAACAATTACCTATTCTTTCTCTTACTACAGTTCACAAAATCCCGACTTGCTCGTGGCTTTATGGTGCAAAACAACAACAACTGCTTTTGTATTCACATTTGAATGAGATTTTATTTCAATGAAACATCGTCATCATTTTAAAAGGCAACATTTTTCAGGAGACGGCGTTGTGCAAGAGCTCAGTTATTTAAATGTATTGTTTTATGTGTAAAAGTCACGAGTTATTCCTATTCAATTTCAATGCGGCTGGAATGAATTGAGTATCATGCTATAAGGCAGGCCATCGACTGCATTTGACATGTTGCAAGCAAACGTTTTCAAATGGCAAAACGGACACATATACATTTATATATGCGGCTATTCATACACATAAATACTGTTGGAGGCAATTTATTCGAAAGTGAAGTTGATTTGTTGTTGTTGTTGTTCGACGAGGTTACTATGGTTACGGGTGATTGAGTATTAAAGACGCCCCGGAAGGGTAGGCAGGGGGCGGGATATTTTTTGACCTTGTCCGAGCACATGGCCACGCTGTGTTCAAGTGGATTTGCTCTCATACTTGGAAGCTTCTTAGGCTTCCTTTTTGGAACATTGTCTGATGCTCGTCATCTGCCTTCTTGGCACATCTTTGGACCGAGTGAACTGAAACGACAACGAGCTGTCAAAACTACGACGCGCAAGGAGCAGCGCGAGGGAGGCGGTCGTGGACAGGACTCAACAAGCCAAGGCGGTCCAAAGTGAAAAAGAAAAGACAAGAAAAGGACAAAAGGCTGGCCCGTGAGTACACCGAAACCGTAACGGAAATGCATTGAGTGAAAAAACCTCAAGTTGCCCGCACCAGCAAGTGGTTTCATTTCAACAAATGTGCCCACTATAAATACAAACGGCTCATTGCTGCGACCCTGCTATTTTTCCCCGCATCTATTTCTGTTCTCTATTTGCTTGATTTAATGACAAAAGTGAATATACGTATAGTTCCAAAAGAATCTCTCTGTCTAGCTACAAAAGACATTGTATTTGCATAGTGACTTACCTGCGATATGCTTTGAGTTGATCCTTTGTTGTTGGTGAGTTTCAATTTGCTGAAGGAGGTTTCCTGTCTCATCCAGTGGGCCCCAGTGTTGGGAGATTCGGGGTGCATGTACAATTTGTTCCCTGTGAAATGATCGGATCCGACGTTACGTACTACGTCTCCAACGATGGTATTTGTGGCGTGGGAGCGAGCAGTACCTTGGCTGCTGCTGTCCGCTTTGCCGCAGGTGACCCACTTGCCGCCTTGAAATCTCCAGTGGTTTGGATCGGCCAGTGCCACCTCCACAAAGACGTTGTAGTGCGCCGTCAGGCTTAGACCCGCCATGTTAAAGCTCAGAAACGGGAACATTCGCCTGCAAAACAAATGTCCAAAAAGTCTTTTCAAGCGGCAGGCTTTCTGAACCAGAACCAGAATCGATTTCAATACATTTGTACATGCGTCCTCTGACCTGCCCTGCTTGGTGATGATCATTTCGGTCTGGTGTCGGTGAAACTTGAGCCACAGAGGCTGCTTGCACAGATAGACGTGGGCCCTGGCGCCCGCCCCGTCCAGAGCCGGGCCCGAACCGCTATACGGCGGGTACAGGCTCTGGCCGGGGCTCTGGCCCATCTGGTAGGTCGGGCTGAAGTGACTGCGCAGAGCCGCGCTCGGGGGGTATCCCAAGTGGAGAGATGTCGGGTATCTGGCTGTGCCGGACGGGCCGGCGTAGATGCTCCCGCCGGGGCTGTACGTAATGAAGGAGCGAGTCGTGGTGGAATCTGTGCTGGCTTTGGGCGGACCGCAGTAGCGTTGCGGGCCAAAGCCGGCCTCCGCGTACCCGCTGCCAGAGGCCGCCGCCGCCGCTGTCTCTTTGCCTCCTAAAAGCGGAGACTTGCGCCTCTCTTCCACTGAGCCTTTGGAGGAAAATGACTCTGTCTTGAGCATGTTGAATCGCCTCCCTGATTACCAGACGGAACTATTGGAGGGGGGGGGTGGCTTCTTCCCTTAAAAGAGAAAAACAAAAAGGTGGGGTCTGTCTGTTTCATCCAAATGAAATTGAATGAAATCTATCCATTTGAATATGAGCTACTATACTACATATATGGTATCAAATGATGCGAGTGACTCAATCCATTCGTTGCATTTTTCTTCCAGTTTGTATGAAGTCACCAGCGCGTCGCCTTCTTTTTCCCAGACACATCATGAAAACCTGTTTGGGTGAATAACTGTGCTAAGGATTTGTGCAAATTCCGTCCAACAATTACTCTCACAACCTGTGCGACTATACACTATAAAAGAATGTTTATAAAGCCGACAATTTCTTCTGGATGTTTTCTTGTTTCCTCCCTCTTGACCTTTTTTTTTTTTTTTTTTTTTATCACGTACCCCCCCTCAGAAATATTTTTTCCAGCCAGGTACCTCCTAACCAGCACAAAGCCTTTTACAATGAAAATAAGACTACATAGTGTGTTGTGCCATCAGTGTTTTTTTTTTTTTTTTGGGACTCTGTTTGTACTGAGTGGGATCTGTGGAACTATTTGAAAATGAAAAATGTTTAAAAAGAAGAAGACAATAAGAATAATAAAATCATTATTCTAAAAATGTATCATTATGATAATAAAGATTTGTACACGTGTAACATTAGTGTCCTCATTGGGATGGTTGTTCTAGTTTCAAATATAAATAATTAAATTCGTTTGAAATAAAAGCAGAAATTTGTAAAAAAAAAAAAAAGGAAATCTGTTCAGTAATTAAAAAGAAGACTTGACAACAATATCTTGCAAGTGTCAACAATTACAATACGGCACTGCTGCACTCAACTAAAACTGAGCGTTTTCGATTCTGAAGACACCGACTGGGCTTGTGATTCACTAAAGACTTTTGTTCTTCTTGGTGGCAGGGAGGAAATTGGTGCGATCAATTTGTTTGTTTGGGTGCTACTTTTCAAATATATTTTCAAATCTCACGTAGCCCTTGAAGTACCTTCACGTACCCCTATGAGAGCCCAACTGGAATTGTGTACTGCCGCCGCAAATCCCCAAATTATTCATTCAATTAATGATTTTTGATTCGTTCATTTTCTGATGCCATTCTAGGTGGCTCCCAAGCGGATTGCCTGATGTGAAAAAGGAAAATAGGCAATTATTTTTCCGTTTGAAGAAACCTGTGATGTTCCATCGACCAGACAGCCGTACCGTACGTGGAAGAAAACCTACATCGATCGGTCTGTCTTGTCAAATATGTTTAAACAAACAAGCAAACATCAAGTTTTGCAAAGAGAAAACTAGACATGTAAGTTATATTCCACGTGTTTTGAAATGATGAAATTGATGACCAATGTGTGAAATATTATCAATCGATACAAAAGTAAAAGAAGGAAACTTACCTAGAGATGTTTTCCACCTGTCCTGTTAGCACATCAGCAAATGAGAATAAATGCTGTTAAATAGAATGGTTCAATAGAGTTTACGGTCTTTGACATTAAATTGTGTTGGACGGGATCAGCGGCTCTGTCATTGTGGTCCCGGCTCCCATGGAAGCAGCCCATTATCAGCGCTTCTGTGGGGAGGGGCGAGGAGAGGAGAGGAGAGGAGAGGAGAGGAGAGGAGAGGAGAGGAGAGGAGAGGAGAGGAGAGGAGAGAGGAGAATCATCAGCATCACATTGAGGCTCGCTCGGTCGCTACTACTACTTCTCATCCATTCTTATCAGAGACATTAATGAGACTTTCACTATGTTTTAAGATGTCATTTCATAGGGAATTTTGCTCTTTTACAATACTTTTTCAATTAAATGTATTCAATTGATGTCATGTATCAATTAAGAAAAACACAACATTTTCTTTTAGTGATACACGTACCGTCAAGAGTAACTGAATGCAAAAACGCGGTCATTTTTTATTTTAGAAAATGTCATAACCAACTCCTGGAAAAATTCAACTTCATCCTAATACAATTTGCCTGGCAAAATGATGCTTTACTCTTCATAGTAGAATGTTGATGGTACAGCTAAATAAAATACATCTGGGACATAGTGTAAATAAGTAAGAAGACCGAAAGAAAATCACTTGTGTGGACATTATAGTGTAGATAAGTAAGAAGACCGAAAGAAAATCACTTGTGTGGACATTATAGTATTGTGTGGGTCATGTTTGGGCAGCCTTAAAGTCAAAGCTACGCCGAATTTGAAAGTCAAATCAAAATGACCGCCCTCCCAACCAGGGCTGCTTTTTTGGGAAAATGTGTTTAGAGGGCACCACAAAATAAAATAAAAAATCCCGCAATTCACTAATATAATATTGATGATTTTTGCCAAACTTGATGTGGGTGCAAAATTCGAAGCGTTTTTTTTTGGGGGGGGGTTCGGTTTAAATCCTCAAATATAGCATTGTTTCCTTCTTCACTGGGCAAAAACTCCCTGGTATGTGATCTGTTTGATGTCTTTTCTCATCGGCAGGCAAGTCCATCAGCGTACTGTATCCCCCCCCCCCCCCCCTTCCCCCATATAGGAAAATTTGCTGACTGTGGTATCACATTGTGATTAACATTAGAACAATGAAACCCTGACATTCCACAGACAGCAAAGAGAAGCAAACTCCACTGACATGGCCTAAGCTTCATTAGATTCATTGATAGATTTATTGTTTTCCACAGTTGTAATCACTTCCCCTGAGGTAATTTGTGAGATGTTTACGGTTCAGATGTATTGTATTAGCCTTGAAGTTAATTAATCTGCTTTGCGTACAAGTTCTGGAATTGCCGTCTGAATTGATAAGTGCTTGAAAGTCTCATTGAACTCCAATCGGTTCTTGTTGCGACAAAAGATCAAAGCTCACTAGGTCCATTCCATTTTTTTTTACCTAATCAAACGCTCAATTTTCATTTCTCGTCATTAGAATGCAAATACATCCAATTTGTTTTCAAATACGTAACAGCTGTTTTTGACAGCGTGAAAGTCTATCATCAGGGTTGTGGTTTACGGCTGCGTTCTGAGAACTTTGTTTTTGGTTACCTTGCTGCACTCCTAAAACGGGCAAAATATAAGGACTAGGCATACTGCAACTGAAGTTCTGTGCCGTAGCATTCCCAGGCAGGTCCGGTCCTGGTATTTTGCCGTGAGCGAGTTGAGGATGGTTGTCTCTATCATGTTGAGTTTCTTCAGCAGGTGCAGGTGTGCCTTGACATAGGAGATCGGGGCATATTCCTCCCTCGAGATACTGGCATATTCCTTCCTCCCTCTTACGCTGCCCACAATGCGGCAGACGAGTCCAATTGTCGACTTCCATTATTTTAGTCCTACTGCGGTCATGCGGGTCATATTGTCAGAGGACAGACGTGGCGTGGAATGGCAATGCTGGAGAATGACACAGGGGGCTCGTAATGCTCGTCTTCAAAAGGCCTCGTTTGCCACTGTTGATGGAAAGAATTGCTTTAGCGAGGTAATAAGTCACTTCCTTCTTTCCACCCGTGTTAAATGACTGTGACTGTGGGCTGCGTTAGCTTGGAGGTAGCCATTCAACACATTTGTCACGTTGCCATATAACAACGGCAGCCGAGGAAAGGCCAAACCAAATCCACATCGTAGATGCGGACTTTCTTTTCGGAACCAACTTTCTTTGGCGGTGGCCTTCCGCCGTGGCTTACCGCGGGGATCGGAGTGTCACATGTGGCGTACTGCCATACGTGGCAAGCAGCTCCAAGCCGCCATCAAGCTAAAGCGTAGAGAATGGGAACCAGCTTTCGGCTTTATCAAACAGTCAACAAATTCAAGTCCTCAATGATTTAATCGTCAGATTCATTCAATTAGGCCCTGAAATGATTGAGAGTTAAGTCAGAGACATAAGTCGTCATCCAAAAATAGTATTCAAGTGAAGCACGCGTATAAAGACGACACAAATGGCTCTCTTGAACAGTGCTTTTGTACATTTGAAACCCACAAATGTCATTGTACACAAGTATGGCCACACACAAATGCCTTATTAATGCCATGATGTTGTAAAAAAAAAAAAAAAAAATCTCTTTTTATCCAGTAAAAGGAAATAACGATCTTGTGCTTTTCCTTCACTAGTCGCTTTTTTTTTTCGTCATGATGGAAAGTCTTTATGTCCATTTCTTCGGCCTTTTATTCATTTGTAGTAATTATAGAAGGGAAGGTAAAAAATGTCTTCCTCCCCTTCTTTTCTTTCCTCCCTCATACGGAGCTTTTTCTCGCTCGTGCGCCTTTAGAAGAGCTTTCAGCTCGCTGCATTCTTATTAGAGCCATATCTGAAAGGCTCCCACAGCATGTGGTGTCCGCTATACGGATGCTTTTTTGTCGGCATTAACGAACCAAGGATAGCTTTTCAACAGGTACAAACTTTTCCTTTTGGATAATTAACTGCACTCAGACAATCATGCGAGCAGACGCCGAGAGAGGATGAGATTTGGGAGAAAAAGCTGGGGGAAGGGAAACTTGAAAAGACAAGATGTTCTCTTTGGCTTCTATACGCAACTCCTTGCTATTCAAAATTCCCTCTTCATCAGGACGGAGCATCAAACGAGGGGCGAAAGCTGCGTCATTGTCGCATGGTCAAAGGTCTGCTGGCTTAATGAATGGGAGAAACAAGAAGAGTGCACCGCTGTGCTTTTTCACTACCGCCACAAAAGTCCTCGGATGCCTGCCTGCCTGCCTGCCTGCCTGCCTGGTGAAGAAGACCTCCTTCACTAATGCTGCCTCATCTTGCTGAAGGGGGCAGAGGGGAAAAGTAATTTTCTTTCCTCGGCGAGCAATTCTTTTGGTGGGCTGCTGCTGCCACTTTTTCTGCTATACTTTTATAAAGCTTCTAATTATGTGGGCCAGAGCCCTCAAGTGACAACCAATGGGGTCTTTATACCCTTCTCCTGTATTCTCCTCTTTCTAGTATTTGCTTTTTCACATATGCAATGCGAGCACCCCACGCAAGTCCTGTCGCGAGAAATTCTTTGTCAATTGGCCCGTATGTTCTCTGTCGCTATAAACTAGTGCTGTCCGGCAATTTGAAATGAAATCATCAAATGAATCACATTTTAATGACGAGTATGGAATAATTGGTCTCCTCTTTGATTGACAGTGAACTGTGATCGGTCTGCTCTGCTCCATTTGCAAGCTTTTCAGTCCGTTGTTCTGAACCGTCGCTCATCATCGTGGCATTCTTCTTCTCGGTTCCTCTTGTCGTCGTCGTCTTCTCCTTTCGACTGCGAACATGCGCTGCCGCCCCTAGTCGTCATTTCAACTTACTTTCGCTTTGAACAATAACTTAAGAATGAATCTGAACATTTTGAGAAATTTAATGACAAGGCAATCAAATCTCAGTAGTTATTTTTTTTCTATGTAAGTTGGAAACGTGGTGGTGGTGTTGGTGGGGGTCAGGGGGGCAAACGTGTCGTCACGGTTACATGCTTGTTGGGAGCTTTTGCCGTCTGTTCTTTGCAGGGATCCCCGTCCGCTCAAACTCCATTTTCTCCTGGATGTATTCCTGCTTACACGTCTGATAAAAGTCAGGGTCTTCGTAGCTGGTGAGAGACAAAAGTTGCAACACATCATATATTCATGACAATGTCATAGTTCTTATGAACAAGTGAAAGAAAGTCCTTTGCATTGAAAGTGTAAATGTGCAAAATGACACCATACAACGTAAGCACAGTTTGAACTGTTAAGTACTCACTAGCGTGTCAGACAGTCTTTCAAGGCAGCGTTCTCCTCTCGACACTTGAACACCATGAAGAAGCCGGAATCTTTGCAACAGTGGTTGAAAGCTGGACAGAAGAAAAGATGTCTGAGTGGGGCAGTAGAGGGAAACAGCCCTTTAACCCCATAGCTGGTTTCTTTTTTTTTATTTTATTAAATAGATTTGTGTTCATTTTATCCAGAAAATGTCAGATATATGGGCCTTTTTTTTATACTCAGGCAGTGGATCTTTTCTAGATGCATTTGAAAAGTAACATCTGAAGATATGAAGACAGTTTTATATCTGGTAAGAAAGCACGTGGTCCTCACAATAGCGCTGACGGCATCCTCCCTTCTCATCATACACACACACACACACACTCACTAATCTTTTTGACCAACAAGACTCAAGCATAAAATTTGGTTTGAATTGAACAAAAATGACATTGCACACAATATCTGCAGACTGCAATTCAAAGCATACTTGCTTTCAATTGGAATAAAAGGATGACTCTTATTCGATTTGGTATGCAGCATACCGCATGAAGGAAAATGCAACTTTTGACCAGGGTGAAAAAAGAAAAATCTATATCCTCTCTAAACAAGCAACATAATAATTACATTCATCAGTGAAATCAGTCTGGTTATTACAGTGGCACTTTCATCAGGACGCATCTAGGAAACCAAAGCAATTTAGAAGAGCAGGAGAGTGCGACTAATCTCATCAATCTAATCAACCAGTGCCTCTCCCGCATCCCATGATACAAGGATTGCCTATGCTCAGCGACTTTACGCCAGTGAAACGTACAAGGTAGTCTGCTTCTGAAACAATACTTGGCTCACCAACACACGCTGTCAGTGCGTGTATGTATGTATGCATGCATGTTTGTGTGTGTATACACGCGCGCACGCACGGATTGAGACGTCAACACGTATACCCACGCATGCACGCGTGAGTGTAGTACAACACACACCTTCAACCCTGTCAGAGCAGCGCTCCTTGGCTTTCTCCCTCATCATTTTGGGAATGAGCACATCTGTCTCCACATGTCTTAAGTGGATCTCCTCTGAAACAGGCCCAAAAAAAAATACATTGGCTTCTGCTACTAACGAGATTTAGTTGCAGTTCGTATTGTTTAAATATTCGATCTTTCGCACTTTGCACGAACTGCATTCCACAGACCGCTCCATTAAGCTGAAATATGAAGTACCATTTGAATACGGGTTGGTTATCCTGCTTGAAGTAATTAACTCCACGGACGCTACTATTTGCTGGTAGTAAATAGCGGCATAAACGCTTGGTAAACATCGTGCGAATAATGTAACTTATAAAATAGCGAAAAAACGACTACCTGTTTTTGTTGCCTCCATTAATGTAGAACGCTCATAAGATTACAAAACTCTACCAATGTGACCTGTCCTCACGACACTTGCTGTGTCCAAATTCACAGGCTACGTCTTCCCAAGATCGTTTTTACGACCGGATTTTCGGCTACGGGACGTCATTTCCGAAGCGACCCGACGGCCCTCACGTGACACACGAAAGCAGCCTTTAAACTGGCTATCGTTTCCATGGCGACGGTCTCGTTTCTTGATGATTATTTTTTTTAAATATTCATTTAGGAACTCAGAACTTGTAAGCACAACTTCCAGTAAGTGTCAAACATAGAACTGAAGAAATGTTCCGCGGTCGGGTTTGAAACGTAAGTAGAGGCACCACTGTACTTGAATCGATCTGTATTAGTAATGGGATTTGGCACCACCTAGTGGCCCCTCTTAAAATGAAGTAATCCTGATGGAAAACACTGCTTTCTTTTCTTTACATCTAATCATTTGGAGATAAAGCCTTCATAGTGCAAGTCACCACCATCGTTATACAACCGTTCTTTAACAAAAAGAATGTCTTTATTAACCCAGGAATGAGAGAGCAGTGATCGATTTTCTTAATTAAAAAAAAAAAAGTGCTTTTGTTTTGAAATATTTCTTGTGTGACGTCACTCCCGGAAGTTTTTGTTTTCTCGTCCGTCTGCGCTGTCAACATTCCAGTGTCCAGCGTCACCTTCCAGTTTTTCCTGGCAAAAACCGCGGCTGCTATCCGTTATAAATCGTGGACACCAGACCTCTAACTGAGGACAGCGTTTTAACACGGTTAGTAAGTCGTGTGCTTAAAACTAATGGTTGCCTTTGCTGAATGCCAAAAGACGTTAGCATAACGCTAGCGCAGCTGGTACGATCTCAAACGCTTTACATTATCTATAGTGTCCTGGTTATTGGGTAATACTTTCAATCTTAAGCGGGCAACGTACTTCGCGAATGTAAAGTCCGTGGACTTATCTAATTTGTCCCAATAGCATGTTCCCAAGTTATCGCTTCTCTGTTTCCAATGCTGATGCTGCAATCGCGGAAGGTGGGAAGTCGAATTTTTGACTGCGGTCAGGCCAGCCTCCCCTCGGGAAAATGAAAACAAACCAAAAGCGGTGATGGTTCACTTTTCAGTAATTGGTCGCGTCTATGTATCTTGTGGTCAGGAAAATGTAAAAGAATAGCATTTTCTATTTCATCCATTTATTTTGGAGAAATAATGAAAAAACGAATGCCTTCAGAAACGCCCACTTTTAATGAATATGGCCCCCCCTCCACCCCCCCCCCCCCCTTCCTTCCTGTCTTGTTGATGACGTCACTGAGGGAAGCGATCACAATTTCCCCATTGGAAATCATTGTACAGACATTGTCAAAATAACAGGGATCAACCACCCTCAAAATGCTTGTGGACATCTCTACTTATGCCCATTTCAACCTGTGGTGCCAAAATGTGAGAGGATTGAACCGGCTCGAGATGATTACACTTCTGTCCGTCCTCAGTCCATCCTTTTATTGTTTTTGTTTTTTTTAACTTTCTCGTCCGTCCTCAAAATGGTGGTCCATCCCGTCCTTTGGGCGGAATGGCCACCTCCGGTAAATAGTATGTTGTTGTTGCGGTGTTTTCTGTGCAGGAGACGCAGGCACAATTTCTTCCTCTGAATGTTATTTATTTTTTTTTCCCCTTGAAAGAGTCTCTGTATAATCCCACAGGTCTTCAATCTGCTTCACAGCCATGGAACATCAGGCTGTGGATGATGACATCTGCATCCTCAAACACGAGACGGCCGACACGGCTGCGGGAGAGAGCCCTGTATCGGTGTGTGCCGGCGATGAATCTGTAGCTTCTCATTTCGCCCTGGTCACAGCCTATGAGGACATCAAAAAGCGCCTGAGAGAGACTGAGCAAGATAACACTTTCCTTAGGAAACGAGTTAAGCAGCTGGAGGATAAGGTATGATATAAGGCAAGGTTGAAGTTAGACTTGCAAAGAGGTGGATCGTTTCACCTCAAATCATTGGGAGTTAAGCTGAATTTTAAAATACAATAAGCATCCAGAATTGTTTTGTGGCAAAAAACTTCCATTACGTTATCATACTTTAAAAGCAAAGCTGTTTAAAGTTGAACTTTATCAAGTTTGAATTAACTCTGAGCCAAGCCATTGAAAAAAAAAAATAGTAACAAAACAAAAACCCTTCCCCATCAAAGACCACTGTAAACCTTCAGTCAAAGTGCCAAATCTCCCTTCAACAGTCTCATTCATCACTGTAGAAGGGATAGGATGTGGTGGGAGGTGGTTGATTCATTAATATGTGAACTCATCAGCTTTTTTTTTTTTTTTTCCTTTTTTTTTTTTTTTTTTTAACATCCTTGCATCACTGTTCTAGCTCTTCCGGCCTGAGGTTTCAGAGGGTCCCCAATATGTCAACAAGGCCTTCAGCGCATATCGAGGTATATATATTGAAAAGGAGGACCTGCAGATGGAGCTAAACAAGCTGGTGCGTTTTCCTGGTTCAAGAAATATTGCATTTCTTAATCCCAGTACAAAGATATTGCAAACATGATTATTTTCATTCTTCATGGCGCTGGTATGGGGAACATTCCCTCCTCCATACTCTTGTGCAACATATCATCGCTCTCATTATTTTGTTGTAGAAGTACCTCCAAAGCACTTTGTGCCATTCATTGAACAAGTAATGGTAGGCTCAAAAAACGGGACAAAACCTTGGCAGTATATTCAATTGAATTGTTTCAATTGTTGAACCATTAGCTGCCTCTTCAAAAAGGAATCACAGAAGATATAGGAATGTGGACTTTAATATCAGTGCTGGAGTGGCTCTCGGTGCTCAAGTAGCAGTGAATGCAAGAGCTGGAAGGGCCCGTACCATCTGTTATGACTAGGGTTGACAGTCTACTTGGTATTTTTTCTTTTTTGATGTTCATTAACAGGAGTCACCCTAGAACTTGTCCATGTGTGTATTGGATGGGGGGGGGGGGGGGGGGGGGGGGCAGTGATACATTTATTTTGTAGGTTGCGTAGTGTGCAACAGCCTCCCCTACTCCTACCACTGCAGACATGTAGTAGTTTCTTTTCTTTTTCTTTTCAATCCCGAATGAAGCAACATCTCGAAAATCTAAGCCGTAACACGTGGCCAACTTGAGAATCAGATGGTGTTTGTTGGCTGCACCCTTTCTCTTCTCTTCAATTCTGTTCTGCCTATGTCTCCTCAGAAAAAGGAGAAGAGCGAGAGCGAGAGGCTCCTGACAGAGCAGCTTCAAAGCAAAGAGCTGGAGCTGCTCCAGCTGAGGACCGAGATGGAGACCAGCCAAGGTTTGTTGGCCAAAGCCAGAAATAATAGAATATATCCATAGAGAATAGATCTTTATTGTCATTGTCTCACGTGTACAACGAAATTTAAAAGGGCCGTCATTTCCATAAGGTGTTAAGTCCACCTTTGAACAAGTCTTTGGGTCCAACCTTTTGGACTCTCCCCCTAATAGTTACTCGGACTAGATTTCCCACTTCCGATATCATACCGATATTAGGGCTAAAATACGTTGTGGTCCCATACCAAATCAGCAGGAATGATACCTGCGGAAATGGACTTTTTAACATGAAAGAGGCAAGTGATAGGACTCAAACAAAGATTTACTGTATCGTTATCGTATGTTCATTGATCTATCCTAGTTACACATTTTAAAAAGTGATATAGTGTAACTCTGACCTTCTGCTTTATCAAATGTCAAATCATGGTCCTCCAAAACAGATCCCCTCTATTCCTAATGAGACAAGCAAACCCAAAGTGATTAGATTGAACTTGAGCGCTTCCATCTACTTATGTATCCACCTGATATTTGTGTAGATCAATGAATGTGGATATTTTTGTACAGTCATGAAGAGCTTGAACAGTCCTCAGGACTCCTGGCAGATGGACTGTGTCAGTGCTCAGCGAAAAATCCTTCAACTTCAGGAGGAGCTGGACCGCTTGTCCCTGAAACACAGCGAGCAACTGGAAATGAGAGGGGTAAGAGGGGAGGGAGGAATAATAGAATCCTTTTCTCTCGATGAGTCCAAAGTAGCTTCTGCTGAAATGTTGAAGCAATCTCTACTTTGCTCCATTATAGGACGAATTGTGTGACCTGAACGGACCAAACTCGGAACACAATCCCAGGTACAATATTTCATCACGACCTTACCGTGGGCACTTGCTCTAATAAGCAAACATTTACCAATGTCTTTCAAAGAAACTAGTTTCATGTCATTTTTACTTTGTTTTTCCATTTTAATACAGTATATGGTATTTAACCACATCGCAATGGACACTTTCTGAAAAGAATATGCATCAAGCGAGTAAGCAGAGGCGGGCTTTCCGTTCCAGTTAACCAAATGGTCCCGTCACTGATCGACACCGTTTTGCCGACCGCAAAGTTAAAAAAACATTTAGGCCAGACGGAAATGGTTTTCCGTCCGTCCATCCATCCGTGTAAACCAGTGGTCCAGACTTTTTTTCTTTTGTTCTAAATTCACCCAATAAACTACTACTAATACTTTCCCAGGCTTGATCTGTGCCAAGCTTCAAGAGTTTCCATGCATGTTTGGAGCGTCCCAAAAAAAAAAACATTGTTTTCAACAGCGTTTCATGAAAACTCACAAAGGGATAGACGGGACAGTCAACCGAGTACATTTTCTTGTTTGCCATGGAACCGTAAAAATCCCACTCAAAACCTGGAATAATCTTTTCACTCCCATAGCACCATCATGATTATTATTATTATGAGCGTTACCGCAAGAGTGTTGAAAACAAATGTTCCGTGCGTGTGTGTAGGGAGAGGAGCATGCAGCAGGCATACGAGACTTTGCATTCTGAGATCGCCCGTCTCCATTCAGAGCTCAGGCACCAAAGAGGCCTGATTCGGAGGCTCAGACCATTGATCAGCGACACGAGACGAGGTGAGGTGTGCGTGCGTGCGTGCATGCGTGCTTGCATTTTCCCCCCCAATAATAATTTGATGATGGCTTTCAACAAAATGATGTAACAAGGACATTTATGGATTGAACACGTGTTTCATGAGGTCATCAAACGCACGCAATAAAAGCCACACAGTCCACTGGGTAAAATTTGTGCAGCGGTGTGAAGCAAGCTTGACACCCTCGGCTCGGGTCGGGCCTCATCAAATGACAACTCTCCCTGTCTCCGTTTCCGCTTTCCCCCACACCGCAGCAGGTCCAATTCAGTGTCTGCAAGAGACGGAGAGCAATCGGCACGCAGTCGTTCAGGCTCCGCTACCTCAACCCCCCCCCGCGTTGCCCTCGTGTTCTGGCCGCCCCTGTCCCCCCCCCGCGGGCGGCCAGACCAGCGCTTTGCTGCCGGACATTTTGCGAGAGGACTGCTGGTGTAACGGTCCGTGGCCAACGCAGCAGTGCTCCGGCGAGGCTTTGGCCAGGAACGAGGCCTCTTCTGTTGTTTTGCCGCCGCCGCCCCTGAACCAGGCCTCCATAGATGACAGCTCCAGGTCCTTCCCCAGTCCCCCCAAACCGAGTGACGCCCTTTTCTGGGAGCTACACTCGGCCGCATCCAATTCATCTTCCTTGAATGGAAACTGTAGTCCGAGGAGCCCTCCCAATACAGAGTACATCAAGCGCTTTTGACTTTGCGAGCACGTAGTCTGCCTTAAATGAGTAATACCGCTCCCCTGTGGGATGTGTGCCAATCAGACCAAGGCCAGAAGAGCAGCCAGGGGGAAACACTTGCCAGTGCCAAGGGAGCAAACGCTCACGGACGTCAGGGTTCATCGGGGTCGCTTCCAGGTGGCACGTCCCCTCCAGACGTTTGTACGGTGAACGTACAGGTGAATGCAACATTTATGCCCTTGAACAAACTCTGAGGAGAAGACCGTATTTGGTAGCTTTGCAAATAGCGGCAGCGGGGGACGCGACATCCCTTCCACACAGCTCTGATGACGAGGGATGGCTATGGTTAAGATTTGAACCGTACGCCGACTCGACGATGCTCAGCTGATCCGCCGCTTTTATCTGTACTCGTTTTGTTAAGGGGAAATGCAGCGTTTTTTTAAACCATTGAAATTGCCATGCAACATTCATGTCAAATAAATAGAAACAATGTTTTACAGAGTTTCTGGGGGGAACAAATCACTACTTCAGCAGACGTAGCTGTTTGCAGCCACTTCCCGTTGCAAGGTAAACACATAGCACCTGGACGCTTAACGTCGTTCCCCGATGCGAGACTTCAAGAATAAGGTGGATGCCAATACAATGGAAACGTATGCCAGTTGTGGCAGAAGTCAGGAACACGTCTCTAGTCTAAGGACATCATATCAGGCCACCCTTAACTGTAGGCCTGCTGCTGCTGCTGTTTTTTTTCCCCATTTGGCATTATTCCCCTAATGGAGGAACAGCTCCGGGATTTTTTTTTCCCCTCGGCTGTCTAAGGTATTCATGTTCATTACATATGCAGAAGTAAAGATATCCTATCAACTTTTTACCCGAGCGTAAAAGTAATGGCTGTAAAACTGTTCTAAGTAGAGGGAAATACATTGACATTTTCAAAGAGATCCCACTTTGCTCAAAACAATTCCTGCTTATGCCTTGTTGTTTGAAAATGTCCAAATAATGACAAGGACACATTGACAGCATTAGTAGAGACGAGTTCATGCTGTTTATAAGCCAAAAAAAATAGTCGATTTGGGGCTAAGTAGTCTTTAAAGTTTGGAGATCGATTTGGCAATCTATACGATTCTCCTTCCTTCCTTCCTTCCTTCCTTCCTTCCTTCCTTCCTTCCTTCCTTCCTTCCTTCCTTCCTTCCTTCCTTCCTTCCTTCCTTCCTTCCTTCCTTCCTTCCTTCCTTCCTTCCTTCCGTCCGATAATGGCAGCTCGCCCAGTCAGTTTGGTTCAATCTTGCTTTATGGATGAAATGTTTCTGCAGACTTGTCTGAACTCCATTTTGCTGCTGTCATCCATGACGATGTAACAATTCTTCTCAGTGAAGACCAGTGAAACCAGAATAAACCACGCAAGCCCGAGACGTGACATTACCTCAGATGACGTAATCTACTGAGAGGTTTCTTTCAAAGTTTAAGCCTACCCCTCCCTCACACAGTTCAAAGGTACTGAAAGATTGCCCTTTACCTTTTGAATGAGCCAATAAATGCCTACTGACAAGTCAAACCTTGAATAATGATTTCCATAGACCACATTAAGAATGACATCATGTGATCATCACGTTGTCTTATTTATCAGGTTTTTAATATGTTTGCTAAGTAAGCATGGTTGAACGCAAACACGCGTTTGGTAAAGGTCAACTATGACGTCTGCTCCAGGATCTGCTTGTGATCCGTTTTTTTTGTTTGTTTGTTTTTTTTTTTTTCCTTTTCTTCCCCCTACCATTAGAGCCCACCTGCTATTGGCTAGCTCACTGCGGGTGGGAGTGGATAGTGGCGAGATAAAAGAAGAGACTCTATCTTGCCCTCTCCACTACACAGCCACCCGCCTGCTCTTAAACATCCTCACCCAAAACTATACATTTGTCATTTTTAGAAGAACAAAAGGCGAGGAAGAGAGCCACAAAATAGCACTTTTGGAGCTTTTGGTGCTGGAAATGTGAGTACACGCGCACACACGTACGTCACAAACCCACTTACATAGGCGCACGCGCACGCAATGCAAAAACATAAGAACGCGCGGGCGCACGCATTTGTAATCCTATTTCAGATTAGTGTAAGGATAATAATGGCCTCTCAAATGGAGAAAGGGTGAAGGACACTTGTTGCACCACAACGCAAAAGTCGAAAGCAAGGTTTGCTCATTTGCTATTGTATGCATTTGTGACATTTTTTTTAAAATTATGTTTGCGATCCGGAATGTAAAGTTGTCAATGGTATGATCACAAAAAAAAAAAAACGAATATTTTTGCCTCCCTTATGATCGTGAAATAGACACAACAGGTAGGTTCTGGACACATGACAATTATTGTAAGTAGAGTTGAGCAAAATCCTTTTTTTCATCTATATTTTGAAAACATTTATCACTCCGATACTGGAGCTGTGGTTTTTATTCTTCGAGTATTACTTTGTGATTTAGTTTAACCTTACGCAGCAAGTAAGATGATTGGAAAAACATCTTCTAAATAAGAGTTCCATTTGTCCACGGCTGCAAATATGATATCCATTTTTGAAAGTGACCATTATTTGCATCAATACACAGCTTGCTAAGAACGTGACCAATGTGTGCTTCTCAACAAATGTACTGATTTAAAAATGAATTCAATATGGTAAGTGAAAAACTGAAAAGATTAAGACAGATCCTCTTACGATGGATGATACCTCACTGAGTGGCGAATGCTTGCAAACAGCAAATATTGGCTTTACGTCAGCATTTGTTGCAAAGATGTTTGCTGAAATAGTGAGTCGTTCGGTGACGAACCTCCGCTGCCTCGAGCAGTGGGCTTCTTTATTCCCCCCCCCCCCCATACTTGGGCATGGAGAAAACCTGGTACTCTTGAACAAAAAGGAACTGCCGTTCTTCACAAATGCTGGAAAATCTGCAGCTGACCTGCATGGAACTTCACCATACTTCCAGAGAAGGAGCCATAAATGCCCACCAAAATTGCTTTGGGACTTGAATGTTGCGTTTGTCAAACAGACGTACCATGAACGCAGGGGAGTTCCGGCGTCGAGGAAAGGAGATGGTCGACTTTGTAGCCGACTATTTGGAGAACGTGGAGCAGCGGCCGGTCTATCCGGACGTAGAGCCGGGATATCTTCGAGCCTTAATCCCGACGGAGGCGCCGCTAGAACCAGAGACCTATGAGGAGATCATGAAGGATGTGGAGCGGGTCATAATGCCTGGGGTAAACCTTCTTCCGCTTCTTCTCCTCCTCATTCCCTTCTATCACTTGTACGGACTGTGAAATTGAAAACACATTTGTCTAAATGTCTAAAAATGCACAAAACCCCACAATACGCCGCCCGGGGGGAGTGTTGTTTCCGATGTTTATCGGGCCATTTGAAGAGCAAATTCCAATTCCATTGCGCCAGCACCACAGTACTGGCTGTTCTGGTTGAAACGGCAGCCTTCTGTGTCATTGAATCTGTGATCTTCCCTTTTCTTTTCCTTCCAGATTACCCACTGGCACAGTCCATACTTCTATGCGTACTTCCCTGCAGCTTCCTCCTACCCTGCCATGTTGGCAGATATGCTGTGCGGAGCCATTGGCTGCATTGGATTCTCTTGGGTAACAATAACCAAAAGGCTCAGGCTCATCTTTCTCCACGTTGACCCTTTCAAATTGTTGCGTGCGCGTCCAGGCTTCCAGCCCAGCTTGCACCGAGCTGGAGACGGTGATGTTAGACTGGCTGGGGAAGATGCTGCAGCTGCCAGAGTCTTTCCTAGCCGGAACTTGTGGTCACGGAGGAGGTGTCATCCAGGTAAAGGAATTCTCCCAGAATTGCTGTGGCACGCATGCGAGCACTAAACGTTTGAAGCAGATGGCCGTTGTCCATGCTCCCGAAAGGTAGTTTGTGGCCGGCCACCGGGAAGGCGGGTGATGCCTACGTGGCTTTTTCAAAGGTCATGCCCTCTCCGTCACAAACATCCACTAAGAAAGCGGGTCCAGCAGTCAAGTGGTCTGTTTTGCCGCACCAAGCAGTTGAGTAAGGCTTCGAAGGGACACGATTTTCAAATGGGAGAAGGTCGTCACGTGATATTTATTTGAACTTCCAGGTTTTGACTGGCTTTTTGGAACGCCCTCCGTGATCTCATCCCTAAAGGACCGAATCTTCTCGGTGAAAATTCCACAAAATCGGCGGCCGAGCGGGGGAAACTGTCGGAGGTCGTCTGCTGTTGCGCTCGCTTTGCCGCACTGTCAAATAAGTATTTTGGGTTGTTTCGATCAAGACGGATCATATGAGAGGAATAATGATTGTTTTGCTAAAACGAGCGCTTCTTTGTATCGCTGTCACACCCTGCCTGACGGAAGACCTCGTGTTTAGTTACTCGTCATTTGCGCTCGAGCTTCCTGCGTGATCCTTTAAGTCTATTGTCTATTGATTTATCCTTTGTTGATGGAACTGGTACATGGCGGCTAAAAATGGGCAGGATATTACTTTTTAATGTGTGGACGGATCATAGGCAAGCTGAGACGTCAGTGACATTGTTCTGCGTTTCATTGGTGTGGTCTAACTAATGTTTCAGTGAGTGACTCAACACAAAAGCAGCACTGAAGGATGCTGTGTGTCTGCGCGCGTGCGTGTGTGTGTGCGCGCGCGTGTGTGTGCGTGCGTGCGTGTGCGTGCGTGCGCATTTGTGTGTGAGTGCGTCTGTGTTTGTGTGAGAGACAGAGCGAGAGAGACGGCGAGAAAGAGAGAGGTTTCATGATGAAGCACCAGATTGCACGCTGATGGATCGCTGCACGCCCCTTTTATTCTGCCCACCTGTGTGTCAGGAAGTGCGTGCGCGTGCGCGTGGGCGTGCGCTGGCTGATTTGATTCATCCTGTTATTGTTGTGTCGGTCTTGCTGCTCTTTTTTTCAGCACGGCATCTCAGCTCACTATGGCAACAAATGGCCTCTTCTCACAAACAGCAGAGTTAATGAGTGTCGTGACAACCAACACATTGACATCCAATTCTTTTAAAACCTTCATTAACAGCACGGTGACACCTTGAAAAAGCTCTCGTGATGTCTTTAAGAAACGTGTGTGCATGAGCAGCATGCTTTGCACTTGTGCCTCACCGTTGAGTATTAGCTCGTTTGAATTTGGACCCATCCGATTGCATGTTTGTGTGCGTGTGTTGTTTTTTCCCAGGTCCATCTGACAAATCCAAAACATGTTTTTTTACACGAGCGGACTAATTTGACTGTGGATGCTAGTATGAATGGTTGCCTAGGGATTGACAGTCCACAAAACAAAAACGCTCACCTTTTTGATGATTGAAGCTAGTGCACAGTTGCATCTTTTGTACAGTTTGATTATAAAACCTTTGTGTAGTACAAGTCCGTACTCTCCAGGAATGCCATACAACTGAAAGCGACAGAGTGGGAAAGAATTGCGAGTGTTTATGAAGGCAGTAAATGTTGTTCTTAGGCAAACGTTTCCCCAGACGTTGGGCAGATCACCTGCAATCGCATTGGTGCGTGGGAATTTTCCCAAATGTTCTTGGGACAAGAAAAATCGCTCAAACCGTTGCTGTTGTTTTTTTTTTTTTCGCATTTTAGTAAAGTTTATTTTTGAAATGGCTATTGCATCATCAGGACGCAAATTTCAAACTTCTACTTGTCTCTGACAGGGCACGGCCAGCGAGGCGACCCTCATGTCCTTGCTCGCCGCACGTTGTAAAGCTGTCCGTCGAGTCCAGTCCATGGACCCTGAAAAGTCTGAACCTGAAATCCTCATCAAATTGGTGGCATATACATCCGAGCAAGTAAGCAAGCAAGCAAGCAAGCAAGCAAGCAAGCAAACAAGCGAGCTATATGATGTCATTGGCGCCAATACATTGATGAATTTGTTCGTTTCATTCATTCAATCGTTTCCAGCTTTTAACTCTCAAAGATGAACTCAATGTTCATCCTTTCATTCATTGTTTGCACATTTCTCCCGCGCAGTCTCATTCGTCTGTGGAGCGAGCAGGTCTGATCGGAGGCGTGACGATGAAGCAAATCCCCACAGACAGCACGTACGCCGTCACGGGTGAATTGCTCAAGAAAATAGTGGAAAAGGACAAAGAAGCAGGACTCATCCCTTTCTATGTAAGACGCACACTTGTACGAGGACACTCTAGTAGCCTTCTGAACCCAACTAGTAACACCGAAATGCCCACTAGTAGTTTTGCCGGTCACGTTGCTGGCTCACTCGTAAGCCAAAATGGTCGCGCGATTGAACAAAATCTATCACGTTGTTTGACTCCTCATTATTTATTGCCGTGTCACATGATATTGATATCTTCTACTACTACTACTGAGATTATACACTATGACCTCAAGTTGAAAATCAAACGTATGCAAAAACTGCTGAAAAGGCTATTCAGAACCATGGACATGCTTAGGGTCTATGTTAAGCTAGTCCAACACGCACCCAATGTTAACATGTCATTTTGTGCCTTTCAGTTCTGTGCAACGCTTGGCACCACTGCATCATGTGCGTTTGATCATATTTCTCAGCTGGGGCCTATATGTAAGTTACCTCGGAGGTAATTACAATTTTGTTTTGTTTTGCCTTCTCCAAAGTGAAATATGCCCAGTACAAGAGTTGCCACGTTCTGACAAAGAGGTATTGATTTGACAAATGACGGTATCGAATTGGTAAAGTTCGATTTGGAGACATTGGCACCGTTTTTCGCTCCATCATATTTGATTGCGCAAGTGGAGCCAATACACTTGTGTTATTGTCGCGGTGCGAGTAAACACATTGAACGCACGTGATCGATAACATTGTCGTTTGTTGGCTGCTGCAGGTAATGAGCACAACATGTGGATGCATGTTGATGCCGCGTATGCTGGGAGTGCGTTTATCTGTCCAGAATTTCGGCCATTGTTGAATGGCATCGAGGTATGTAAAGAACATGTGCAAAATACGCATGCAATAGTTTGGCAGCGACTTGTGTGGGCCGCCGACATCCCGTCGGTGAAAGCAAACGCTTGATTGCTAATGCGAACTGTAGGAGGAGCCTCAGAGAGCGTACTCATCGGCAGTGTCGTCTACGGTCAAGGCTGCTGCCGAGCTGCGTAGAAACACAGCGATAAGGTCGGATTCATTTCCTGGGGCGGCGTTCGACCTTTATATAGCACTGTTTGTTCGACACGCGTGTTTCAACAACGGAGGGGCTTGTTTTTGAAAAGGAGCATAGACAACGACCGTATACGAGCCGTTCTCTTTTGTAGGTGTACGTACAGTGTCAGCGGGGAGAGCAAAACGCCTTTGTGGATTGATTGCCACTGGGGATTGTTTTCTTCTTACACTGGCTCTTATTGCATTGCGTGTGGGAGGGAGGGAGGGAGGGAGGGAGGGAGGGAGGGAGGGAGGGGAAGGATATTGCAAAAGATAGGCAACAGAAAGATAGTATATCAATGTGTGTGCGCGTCACTTTGAATAAAGCCTCACTGCAAAGGAGCAATGTAGCAAAGGTTGTAAAGACCTGCGAGCATGAGGCTGCATTTACTGTGCGTGACGATACGTAAAAACGACCTACTACAGCAAACTCGGCAAGCCCTGCGAACATTTAGATGATACGGATTCATTTTCGACAGCAAACGGCAGTCTGCTGACGCTTACTTCTTATTTGTATCTGTGTTACAGTTTGCAGACTCTTTCAACTTGAACCCACACAAATGGCTGTTGGTCAACTTTGACTGCTCTGCCATGTGGTGAGCTGCCTTCATCATCATGAATCATCATGAGCGCCGATTACGTGAGCTTCCCGATTGGCTTGGGCATGATTGAAGAAGAAGGGCCGTGGCAGCTGGCAGTGTGTGCGCTGGAACGTGAGCTCCCTCGCTGAACGTGGAGCCACAGTATACAATGAGTGGAAAGGATCATTTTCATTGTAGTGCAATGAGGACCAGGATTGTGAAAATGAAGGGAATAAGTACTGACAGTGCTTTTCTGGGTGCAATAATGTGCCTGGCTGCCTGGCTGCCTGCCTGGCTACCTGCCTGCCTGCCTGCCTGCCTGCCTGCCTGCCTGCCTGCCTGCCTGCCTGCCTGCCTGCCTGCCTGCCTGCCCTCCCGCCTGCCTGCCTGCCTGCCCGCCTGCCCGCCCGCCTGCCCGCCTGCCTGCCCGTCTGGCTGCCTGCCTGCCTGCCTGCCTGCCTGCCTGCCTGCCTGCCTGCCTGCCTGCCTGCCTGCATGTGGTTGCAGAACACTAATGGCAGAAAAAACACGTGCTTTTTGAGATAATTCAAGATAAGTTAGAAGCTTTTTTTGCTTTCAACAGGGTGAAGAAGAGGCAAGACATGATCGGAGCCTTCAAAGTGGAGCCGCTCTACCTCAGACATGAGAACCAGGAGTCAGGTAGGTCAATATCACACACGCTACCTATTAAAACACTCATGTCATCAAAAACGACTTTCCAGGGATGGTTGTATTCAAGTTCAATTTCTGTACAATCGGCTCAAACCAAAGTAGAATGATTAGTCATGATATTGGGATTTCATGTAGGGTGAGGTGGAGAAACACATTCCTTTACTGTATCCTAAGTGACTGATGTCTTTTTCACCAACAGGGCTAGTGACAGATTACAGGGTAAGAAGAAGGTGTTCTTTTGATGACCAAATGACACTGAAAAGAACAGACAAAGGTGCTTTTCATGTGGTGCTTTTCTCTCTCTCTTCCAGCATTGGCAGATTCCACTGGGCAGACGCTTCCGCTCCCTCAAAATGTGGTTTGTCTTTCGCATGTACGGCCTCCACGGACTACAGGCTCATATCCGTAAGGTAATCCGACTTTTGGAGTCCGTTTCATTCTTTTTTGGAGATCAGGCAAAGAACCGGACAAATGTCGCCTGTCTGCAGCTGGTCATTCTTTTTCCTGGATAAATAAAGCATATGTAAATCAATAATTAGCACCCTTAAAACACCCTCATCAGAGAAGGGATGAGAATTGGATTCATCAGCATAATCAATCATAATTCTTTACCGCCACTTAGTTTGTGTATTGGCTTATGAAAGGCTACAAACTGATGCTTGTGTGCGAGCATGTAAGCTCATTTTGACCTTTGTGGAATCATGAAAAGCTGATTTACATTCCTCCTGGATTGGTTTCTTTGCTATGAAGAGTCAGATTACATTTGAAAATGTCAAAATGAACACATTTGCAAGCATTGCAAGGGCTTTCTGTCCTTCTTGCTGGAAGATCCGCTTGCCTATTTAGTGTTACGGGAACTAGAATTGTCTTCATTCTCACATCCCGTTGTCATTCAGTGAGTGGCAGAGCCAGCAATTTTTAACCCACTGCTGCAGGGGGGTGCTTGATGGTGAAGTGCATTGTTTATTTGACCAAATGCTGTTCTGAAGTTGAATGATTAAGTTTGGTTGCAGTTGACGAGACATCTGCTCTTCGTCTTTCTTTTCCCGGTTGAATTTCCATAGCCCCGCCTCATCCCCTCATTCAGGCCATCGCCTTCCCCTTGGTAGTGTTTCATCCCAGCCACCCCCACCCCCATGCCTGTCTCTCCTCTCCCTCTTCATTTGCTCTGTCAAGCAAATGGCTCTGTTTTGAGTTTACTCTCTATTAGAAATGAACAGCGACCCTGTAGCCGTAAGTCATTTCCTGTTATCCCAGATTGAATTGCACATGCTCAACTTGTAGATGACGCAAAACAGCGCAAACACAGACGCAACCGCCATTTTGCTCGTTTCATAGCGACATGAGCGAGTGCCTTTTTGGAATGTTATTCGCAACGCTTGGTCATCAAACGAGGGAGTCGGTCTGAAGCCTTTTGAGGGCCTTAACTGGTGGGAACATTCATGCACAAAGCCACTATTAGTTTTAATAAAGTAAAAACTGCAGTGGCTGCACCCACCTCACCGGACCTGTTTCTCTGCAGATTAGCCATTGCAAATGATGAACACGTGCGTTGTTGTTCTAAAGCCAATGGTAAAACCTCTTGTTTGTGTGTTTAGCAAGTGTGCCTGGCCAAGGAGTTTGAGAGTCTGGTACGAGCAGATCAGAGATTTGAGATCTGTGCTGACGTCATCATGGGCCTGGTTTGCTTCAGGCTGAAGGTAACGCCGAGCTCCCGCCCGCCCGCCCGCCCGCCCGCCTCTAAAACCTGTTGTTGGGTGACACCTTTCGATCCCATTGGGCTCGACCGATATGGACTCGAAGCAATTCATTTGATATGGAGCTCGTGAGTGGGGTGTGAATATTCAAGTCTCACAAGCAGATGGTTGAATGTCGCTCCTTTGTACGATATCAAGGTTTGACAATGAAGAAGCGCAAGTGACGAAGTCATACGTTGATTTGAGCATGTGATGACGGGCAAAGTCAAGTCAATCCGAAGTGAGATCAGTTTGCTTTTTCACATGCCCGCATCATTTGTTTTGTTTCTCACCCCTCAAAGGGCTCCAATGAGCTGAACCAGAATCTGCTGAAGAGGATCACAAAGAACAGAGAGATTCACTTGGTGCCATGTTACCTGAGCGGACGCTTTGTCCTGCGTTTCGCCATCTGCTCGCGCACCACCGAGTCTCGTCACATCCGGGAAGCGTGGCGGCACATGACGCAGCTGACCTTTGAACTCCTGCAGGATTCGGTTCAATGACGTGGGCAATCGAAAGATGTCTGTTATTATTTTTTGACGATTATTAACTAAATGTTGCGGATAGAAAATGTTAAATGAAAAACACACTATTGCTAATTTCAGGTGAAACAGCTGGTTTGCACACACCCACACAAACCCCAAAACAAGTGTTTTAGCAATGTATTAGCTGCATGTAGCTTGTGTGTACTGTGTAAAATGTGGGTGTTGTTGTGTAACCCTGATCGACTATCCAATTGAAAATGGCGTCTCTAATGAATGTATACATTGTAATGTATTTGTGCTTGTTTTGATGAACTTGTCAGTGTATGTGGTTCATGGGCCATTTCAGACAATTCTGAGTGGTTGCCTTACAGAGCCCTACATCGTGTTATTTTAGTGATGTGTCCGATTTGTATTTTTCCCATCTCCTCAATGCCACCGAAGGAAATGGATGCTGTCATTCTTAGTGTCTCACCTGGCTTGACCACGTATGTGCAACTATGGGCTTATCAGAATAATAAAGTATAGCGTTGTCAGCGAAAATCATCATCATCATTTGTTTCGCCGGATCTGGCCCCCGAGCCTTCACTTTGACATCTATGCCCTAGACCGTGTCCAAAATATCATCGAGACAGACAACTACTATTGTATTTAGCCAATCGTTCATTTAGTCTTGAGGGGTGGTAAACTATGAACACTCTAGCCCAAGAGATGGCGGTAATGCTCCATATAAGCCGGTTGCCTCCCGCCATTAAACAAAAGAAGAAGAAAAACAGCAGAAGAAGAACAAGAAGAAGGAAGAAGAAGAAAAAGAAAGAAGAAGAAACAGAAACATACGAGATGGCCTCCTTCACCCAGTCCATCGATCCGCATTAGGTAAACATGAAATTGTAATGTTTTGCCTAATTGTCTTGACTACTAGTGATTTGCGTAACAAATGTTTTCCTTGAAACGTTGGCTGCAATGCCCGTCGCGTGGTTTGTCAAAGCTTCCTTTTCAAGCCTTGCCAATCAATCAATTAGCCGCATGCAGCTGATTCTGTGTCTGATCATATACTAAAGACGGTAAGACAATATCGATGAATCATTTACCACGCGGGTGACGTTTTTCATTGATAATTGCCTATTTCGTGAGCAAGCAGTGGAGTTATACGAGTTGAGCTTTCTTTTTTTCTCTTTTTTTACATTAGGGCTGGCTTGGCTGTCCGGTTTCTTAGGACTGCGCACTTCCTAAGCAAAAATAGTATTTGTGCACCCGTGTTTGTGCCTGTCTAACCCGTTACTGTTGGAAAAAATGGTCACTATTTTATGAGGTCGTTGTGTGATTTTTAAAACAAACCCAAAGCATCTTTAGTTGCGCCCTCTACACAGCCCCCCAAATCAGCCTCCCAAAAGTTGGAGGCGTAAATCACAGTCCAAAAGCAGAAAAAGCCTCTGGGGCAGGAAGTTGGCCATTTTAATTTTCCTTTCAAATTTCCACTCATTTTTCGCCTTTTCTAGAGGTCTTCTTTTTACGAAAGAGCTTTTTACTTTGAGGGCCCTTTCCAGGTGCTCGTAGCTCTCGCGTCTTCTGTTTTTCTTTCAACGGTGCGTTCCTTCTCTATTCTCATCCCTGCGCCCTTTCCACCCTCTCTGCCTGCCACATCTTCCCCATCCCTCGCACCTCTTCTCCTTCTGCCGGCAGATATTTGTCTCATTCCGAGAGCAGCGAAGACCTCGCTCGGACGACGGCAACGATGCACGCTTCGGCGGTCGGCTGCAAAATGAGTTTGGGTTTGCTTTTTAACGGGCTGCTAGTCTCTGTGGTCGCAGCTTTGCTTTGGGAGTACTCCAGGTTAAGAGAACATGCGATCGTGCTAGAGGAAGAGTTGCACATGACGCAGAGCTCCGAAGAATTGACACACGCTCAAATGGACTACCATCTGGCGCTCCAGGCGCTCGGTGAAGACGGTACCCGCATGGTGTGCACCAGTAAAATGCACACGGATCGCATCTGCCGCTTTGATTACCTGTGCTATTGTACCGAGGGAGATGAATTTGTATTCTTTCATTCAAACGCCTCCATCATGTTGCCAAACTTGGGTTTCAGACGATTCCAACCCGCTCTGCTTGACATGTCCTCAGTGGAAGATCACAATACCCAGTATTTCAACTTTTTAGAGCTTCCCACTGCCGCTTTGAAGTTCTTGCCCAAGCCCGTGTTTGTGCCAGATGTTACGTTTATTTTTAACCGCTTCAATCCAGACAACCTCATGCATGTCTTTCACGACGATCTGCTGCCAGCCTTCTACACGATGAAACTTTACTCCGACCTGGATGAGCGGGCGCGCTTGATGTTCATGGAGGGTTGGGGCGAAGGGCCCCACTTTGACCTCTACAGACTTTTGAGCAACAAGCAGCCACTTCTCAAAGAAAAGCTGAAAGACTTTGGAAAGCTCATTTGTTTCACCAAGTCCTACGTGGGTTTGTCCAAGATGACAACGTGGTATCAATACGGCTTTGTTCAGCCACAAGGGCCCAAAGCTAACATTCTGGTCTCGGGAAACGAGATTCGGCAGTTTTCCAAAGCGTTCATGCTTAAAATGAACATCACGAGAACGGAAGAGGCCCATTCCGGTCATCCTGGAGACGAGAGCGATACGGAGGAATACATAGTGGTCTTCAGCCGCTTAACGACGAGGCTAATGCTGAACGAAGCCGAGTTGATCGTGGCGCTAGCGCAGGAATTCCGGATGAAAGTCTTTAAAGTTTCTCTGGAGGAGCAGTCTTTTGCCAGCATTGTCCGGGTCATCAGCGGCGCTTCGGTGCTGGTGAGCATGCACGGAGCCCAGCTCATCACCTCCCTTTTTCTCCCGAGAGGAGCCGTTGTGCTGGAACTCTTCCCCTTTGCTATAAATCCAGAGCAGTATGCTCCGTACAAAACCCTGGCCACGCTTCCGGGCATGGATCTCCATTATTTTTCATGGAGGAACAGCAAAAAGGAGAACACCGTGACCCATCCAGACAGACCTCGGGAACAAGGCGGCATCGCTCACTTAGAGAAGGAAGAGCGGCAGCGAATCTTGGCCAGCAGCGAAGTCCAAAGGCACTTGTGTTGCGACAACCCAGAGTGGCTCTTTCGAATCTACCAAGATACTCTGATAGATATCCCTTCGCTCCTCGACGTTGTCAGGAAGGCGGTGAAGACGATGCGAAACTTCAACAAGTCCAAACCTGCCAGCAAGATTCATCCGGGCAGGGTCAGGGAAGCCCACTGTCAAACCTCAGTCCAAGCCACTGACAAGGCGCAACTTGTAATCTCTTGGAAGAGCCCGTGGAATCTGAAATATCTCAAAGTGAAAGACGTTAAGTATGAGGTGTGGATTCAAGAGCAAGGAGAAAATACCTACATGCCTTATATCATCCAACGGCAAAACTATACATTTTCTGAAAATATTAAGCCTTTTATCACCTACCTGGTATGGGTCAGGTGTATCTTCAACAACAACCTCCTGGGTCCCTTTCAAGATGTTCTCGTGTGTAGAACTTAAGGCAAGACGCTGGCCGACAGTTGTACTCATCGTCATGATTGCATATTGTGTTAAATTATTACATATTGTATTCAATTTGGATGTTGTTTTTAGTATTAAAAATGTGACAACAAGTCTGTGTTTGAAAGACCCGTGTTTGAATGTCCCGTGACACGACATGGAGTTACGTTTCTGCTTCGACTAGAACTATAGAACATAACGTCAGTCAAATTTTTGACATGACTTCCTATTTCAAGGGATTCTTGACTTAGTAAGGCATTTTCAGCTCTAAACATTTACCATTTTGCGGTCTTTCGCGGGAGATGCGTTCCAGAACCACGCACGAAAAACGAAGAAAAGGTATAGTACATCATTGAGAAATGTCAACACCGGTGTTAAATTCCAACACGTAGTGTTTCTTGTTGGCCGCTAGAGGGCATGGGTGTATAGCAAGTCAGTCACATTATGAAGACTTTGTAAAGCCTCCCCAATACTTTGACGCGGCTTCAGAAACCTTTCCCATTCCCACACTGTTCTGTGCATGTATAGTAAATAAAAGAACGGGATATTGTCACGTGTCCCGCAGACTCCTCCTGCAGCGGTTGGTGCGTGTGGCAGCCGGCTGGCTGGCCGGCTGGCTGGCCGCCGCCCCCTTCGCTCGAACTCAGCGACGCACATTGCTCAGAGGTACCGCATTCTCCCGTCACTTATAAATCCACAAAGTAGCGCATTCGCAAAATGTTAAGTGCAAACTGTACCGCGTGCGTGCGTGCGTGTTGTCAGTCAGTTCCCATACCTATTGTGTATTAGTACAGCTGCCTTTCGTTTAAGTGCGTCACCATAGCCATCATTTATTCAGTTGGTCACTTAAATCATTTGGGTGTACTGCAACTGGAGCTTTTGCCATAACTCTCGTAATTCATACATCCGCTCAGCTACTGTGTACTGCACTAAGGTAGTCGGGCTCAAGTTGGTTACTCTATTCCGTCAGGTAGAACATCATTTCAGTGTGCAGCAAGTGATGACGTGAGGCTTTTTGATGGCATTGATCGAGAGGCATCGCTAAAGATGACGTCACACCTGTTACGCATAATCAATGAACAGTCTTTGGTCGCTTTTTCTTTTCTTTTCAATTGCTACTATCACCACAAATGAACAGTCTTTTGACGCTTTTTTTTCTTTTCAATTGCTACTATCGCCACAAATGTGCACTTAATGCGTCGTGTTTTCAAGAGAGAATAAATTAAAGTGAAATGTAATGTTAATTATGCGACTCCAAAATGTTCACGGCCGATCCTAACAGTCACTCTCTTGACCAAGTAGTCTGTCTGTGCCCGCCTGCGGAGCGCATGATGATGTCTAGAACGTTCAGGCTGCAGTCGAATCGCAAAAATATCAATACATACATATGTGATCTAGAATCATACGTGAAAGCGGCCCAGGTCATACTTCTTTAAACAAACTTGATACAGGTCGCATATGGCCCCAAAAAAAAAATCCCAATTGTGCTGCTGTGTGAAGAGAATATTGCAAAAATATCACGACATATCTGACCTAGGATCATATGTGAAAGCGGCCCAGGTCGGACTTCTTCACCTGCGCGCGCGCACAGACCCCATTACTACACAACACAATTAAACATCCGTAAAAGAATCAAGTTAATTGTGTAGAATAGTGTGTGATGGCCTCAGCCTCCGCACAATAACGTTGTGACCGTTTCACATGTATTAAATGTAGCAATGATCTGCCATATAAAATCAATAAATCAAAGCATGGAAAAAAGGAAACGTAACCACCAGCCATGGTCAGACCTGCCCCATTAGCAACCGTACATTAGGAGTGATTTGGACAGCTTCCCAGAGTCATTTTTGCTAATCGTGCATGGAGGCTCCACATTGAGGCTTTCAAAATGCACTAAACGCTCTGACCAGAGAGGAAATGTTATGGCCATGTTGTGGCCAGATCAATTAGCACACAGAGGCACTTCAAGTCCACAGAAAGACAGAGCCTCATGTTTCAAGCGTCTCAGCTTGATCCTAATGGCTTTTGGCCTGGCGCGCTGTCTTCTGTCTGTGCTGTTTTCTTCAGCCTTTATTTTGATGACATTTGGCCAACGTTATGACTACCACCAAAATAACTGCCATTGCACCACCAGTCAATGAAAATGGAAGGTTATGTCCTTGATGAGGTCACGCTTTACAGCTCTCAGCGTTGGAGTGTCTGCGCAAAATTAGGTCCACTCACCCAAATGATTTGTGAGGTCGCAGTTCACCGGTTGTTACCTTGAACTGCCGTGTTGCTGCCAATTGACCATTTTAACCAGCGCATCCTCAAAACTGGCCTCTCAAAATAAATACCTACGTACGTTTCTCGTTCACGGGTGAAGGCAACGTGAGATGGGAGCAGCTACTGTGATGCAGACCGTACCCATCAGCTATAGTGAAGAATGAGCTGAGCCGAAAGGCAAAGCTCTCCATATACTTGTCCGTCTACGTTCCTACCCTTACCTGTGGGTCCGATGAGATAAGGTGAAAAGCTCGGTCATCTGCGAGGCAGGGAGGGACCCGTAGCCGAGCTGCCGCTCCTCCGCGTTGAGCGGTGGCTCGGGTATCTGATTAGGATGGCTACCCGGTAGGGCCGCTCAATTAATCCAATTTTAGTCACGATTTTGGCTCCAGACGATCTCCGTGAACGTGCTCATTTTGTTTCTTGTGCCATATCATGTTGAAATGTGCATTGGTATGAGAATAAGATGAATTGAATCCTTGAATAAAATGACGTCATAAAATAGCAAAAAAAGATTTCTTTCACTCACTCACACACGCACACACGCACACACGCACACACGCACACACGCACACACGCACACACGCACACACGCACACACGCACACACACACACACACACACACACACACACACACACACACACATCTTTGAAACAAGACCAAGGAGATTGTTGTTGACTTCCGGAAGGGTCACACCCTAACCCTGCCACTGACCATCGACGGTGCTATGGTGGAGAGACTGAGCAGCACCAGCTTCCCGGCCGGGGGTGCACATCAGTGAGGACCTCTCCTGGATCACCAACACTGCATCACTGGCGAAGAAAGCTCAGCGCGCCTGTACTTCCTGTGGAAACTCAGGCGAGCAAGTACTCCTCCGAGCTCCCTTTGCGCTTCGTTTGCACTGATTGCTGTCTGCGTGAGTAAACTTCAGAACCAGCATCTGTTTGTCATCACAAATACACTCAGTCTTCTCACTGTTGTTGGCTATGGTGCAGTAATAGTGGTGGGAGGGGTGAAAAACATGCTCCTCCCTCCGCCCCCTCCCTCCCTGCCTCCTTGTCTATCACCACCGTCTTTTGTTGGGGTACACCACTCCCGTTGCAAGTGGGCTAGAAAATCTGCAGAGCTCTCCCACTCACGGCGGCGGCCACTTTTTCCTCACTCTACTCCTCATCTCCTCAGTGTCCTCGCCTGTACTCTTTTCCTCGGGGTGCTTGTCTGTTACACCTCCACCGAGCAGGTCTTCAAGGTAAGAAAGCCTCTTGTGCTCTTCACACATCCGCAGACACACTTTATTGGGATTATTTGACAAATGTTGTCAGAGGGCACACCTCACACGCCTGAGGAGCTGTTCCTACAAGCAGAAGGAGCAGCACGTGAAAGAAAATATGTCTTATTTGCCTGGAGACACCTTGCCCTAGGGATAAGGAGTGCATGCTCTGTGTTCAAACACAAAGTGCAAGGTTTTCTGTAAGACTTTGTCATGAACTGAACACACGCAACAAGTATAGATCAGCTTTGCGACTACTCCTAAAGGTGGCTTTTACTTGTTGGACTCCAGTAAAATGAGCCAGAGAAGCATTTATGTTCCTCTAGTATTGGCGGGTTCTACAAACAATGACGTCAAAGATAGCAACACTGAAGCACCGGAGGCCGGTAAAGCCATGAATCAATGAGATCGTGTTACTACATGCTTTAAGGGAACTCTTGATTTTTTTTTCCCTCTTGTTTCTTTCTTTCGCTCTCCCTCCACCCTGAGCAACACATCTCACGTTTATCCTATTAAGCATAACCACGTTTTCACACAATAATATGACCTCACACTTCCAATACCTGTTCAAAGTAACACTCGTCAGAATAAATGTATGAAAAAGAAATCAGCATTAACAAAGATGTAATTATCTTCCAAATGTATTGAATTGTGAAATATTTCCAACTGTGCCATATCACACTAAAGGATTAGATAATCCAGCGATCAATTTTCTGAAATTATAAGGAATATATAGTAGGCCGATACAATTTTGAGTGATCTCTTTTCAAAATATGCAAGAGCCAAAGTATTGTAGAAGGAAACAAACGCAGTGTATAGAAAATCTATCTATACGATGACAAGAACCGTAATAATAACAACAACCGCCACCCAATGTTAAATGACTCTGTGATTGTGTCAAACCAACCCGAGCCTTATTGTAAAGGTAGATTTTTTGGATCCATGTCGTGTATTGGATATCATTCTCATGGCCAATGAAGCCACGAGTCAATGAGATCACGTTACTACATGCTTTTAAAGTGAACTCCTTTTGTCTGTTCCGAGCAGCACGGCTCACTGTTATCCTCTTAAGCGTAACTGCATTTCACAATTTCAACAAAGAAATCAGCTCACACTTACAATAGCTGTTCAAACACCCATCAGACAAAATGCAGGAAAAACAAATCAGCCTTTACAAAGGTCATAGTTTGAGTCAAACTCAATCCCAATCATCATGACTTTGGAAGTGAGAACCACGCAATGTTCTTTTGTGCCAACAGGAAATGGCTTCAAAGCGAAAAGTGGGCTACAAGTGTCGCATAGCCACAGTTGTCTTCCTCCTCCTGGCCAGCATCGCCGGGCTCATAACTGTTGCCGTCATCCAGAGCAATTGGAGGTCCAAAGAGTATGGCACAGAGGTGGGTGTTAGCAAACAAGCACACACACACACACACACACACACAAACAAAGTTGGATGTAAAGTCCCAATGATCGTCGACACACACACGCACGCGCACGCGCACGCGCACGCGCACACGCACACGCACACGCACACACACATCTGGGTGTGGTGAAATTTGTTCTCTGCATTGAACCCATCCCCGTGTGATTTTGATCCATCCTTTGGGGGAGAGGGGAGCAGTGAGCAGCAGCGGTGCCGCCGCGCTGGGCAATCATTTGGTGATCTAACCCCCCAATTCCATCCCTTCATGCTGAGTGCCAAGCAGGGAGGCAATGGGTCCCATTTTTAAAGTCAGCTGGGGTTTGAACCCTCGACCTTCCAGTCTCAGGGCGGACACTCTACCACTAGGCAACTAACTGAGTTGTCACATGCGCTAACAAAGTAATAGCGCAAGTTAGTCATTACATTCTTGTGCTCTTACTTTGAGAACATGAAAAGCGGGCGGTTCTGAAGGCATTATGTATTTCATTGGTTCTCTCAGATGAATGGCTAAAATATAAAATACCGACTTACTTTTGTCATTTTCCTGATCAAACATACATCAACCGGGCTGTTGAAAAGTAACACACACACATTTTCTGTTACTGCAGTACGGCATAGTGATTGACTCGGGATCGTCTCGCTCCAACATCTATTTGTACGAGTGGCCGGGGGAGAAGGAGAATGAAACGGGAGTGGTGACGGAGAAATTGAACTGTAAAGTACGTGGTGAGTCCAAAGTCGTGTAGAGATGAATCACGTACGAAGTTTTGTTCAAGTTTGCCTTTGATGTTGCTGTGTGTGTGCGTGTGCGTGCGTGTGTGTGTATGTGCGTGCGTGCGTGTGTGTGTGTGTGTGTGTGTGTGTGTGTGTGTGTTGAAAGACTTTGGAACTTATATGTAAACTTGTACTTGTAGGTGTTCCAATCTCTGATTTGAAAATTGACCCGAAGAAAGATGCAGAAACATGGGAAGGCTTCAAAGCTTGCATGAATAATGTCTCTGCAGCCATTCCTGTTAAAAAGCACAAAACAACCCCTCTGTTCTTGGGAGCTACTGCTGGAATGAGATTGTTACTGTAAGTAAGCAAGGGAGCATTTTACGGGACCTTTTTAGCATTCTCTCAGTAGATACGTACGTACATGCGCCACCGAATTAGAGGGCCACAGCACTACTATTACATGTGCAGTAAGCAGTAAGGGGGGATTTTTCACGACGCAGCACCAAAGTGCCCCAAGTTGCTCAAACTGTTTCTTTGTTTTGGGAAACATGGTGGACAGGAGGCAGACAGAGCAGAGACGATGAGAAGACGAGACGGACAGGATTAGGAACAAACGCGTCAGAGGGACAGTTTAGGTGAGACCGATTGGAGACAAAGTCAGAGAGGTGAGATTGAGATGCTTTGGACGTGTATATTGGAAGAAGCAAGGAGCCAGGAGGCCAAGAGGAAGTTTATGGATGTGGGGAGGAAGAACATGCAGGTGCTTGGTGTGACAAAGGAAGAGACAGAGGACAGAATGAGATTGAAACAATTGATCTGCTGCGGCGACCCCCAAAGAAGAATACATTTGTGAGTGTGCCAGGCGTGCGTGTGTGCCTTTTGCAGATTTGTCTCGCACCACAACGTCCCGATTTGCCAGCGTTGTTTCACTAATGAGCCTCTTCCGAGTCCATGTGTGGAGCAAAAGTTTGTCATTTCCCAAAAATGTTTCATCTAAAAAATTAAAAAAAAAAAAAAAAAGAGCGAGAGATTTAGCGGTCGCACGAGTGAATGCAAATTTTATTCACGCTGTCTATTATTTTAGGTCAAAATGTGACCATTGAGGGGCATTCTGGAGCCTTGTCAATTGAATGTGATCTTTGGCAACCGTGGTAAAAAGCCAGCAAACGACAACAAAGCGTTAACCTTAAATATTTTTCCTTAAATATCTACGAATCAGTATACTATATCAGATTTCATCCGAAAATCCAAATTGAGCATTATGACCTTACTGTGTGAACAAACGCATGTATCCAGTAGGGAGCTAGAAATGTGTCTTGAACATCCACAGAGCAGCATTTAGCGCACTTTGCGCACACGTTCCGCAGTAATGAAATGTAATCAAATGGAAATCCGTGTGCCACTTTTCAACTCCAAAAGTACAAGCTGTATCTACACATTTGGACCGCAGATTGTGTGCGCAGTCATCAGCAAATTTGTCTAATTGGCTTTGCTCCCCATTTACGCAAGTAATGTGTTTACATCAAGGAAAGTGCTCATAATTGTCTCTCTGGACCTGATTCAAATACAAATCCGTTTAATGTTGCGTTTCATATCGCTGGCGTCAGGCGGAAACTTCCTGTCATCATTTAGTTGATTTTGCTCCCAAAATACATATTCTCAAACTATTGGTCTGTTCACGTGTGGGTAATATTTGTACAAAGTATTGTGCAATCTGATGAACAAACATGACATTGTACAAAGTGAACATTTCGGTGCTACAAGGATTCCTGCCTTCCTTCCTTCCTTCCAACTGATACCAGCATTCATCCATTCCTGGTAGACTATTTGTTTTGAATAACGTAGCGAGTTACTACCACATTTTCCATGCATATTGTTTTGTTACGTTTGCCACCATTTGATGACTTTTTCTGTGCTTTGTTGTAAGAGAGAAGGATGTGAAGCGGGCTAGCGAAGTCCTGGATAGTCTGAAAGTATATCTCCAATCTCTGCCCTTTGACTTCCAAAATGCATCGGTCATTACTGGTCAGGAAGAAGGACTGTATGGGTGGATTACTGTCAACTATTTGATGGGAAACTTTCTTGAGGTAAAACAAATCAAGCATGACCAATGTGGCCAGCGTACGATCTGCAATGCGGCAGTGTCATTGACTGAAATTGCTGGACGATGCTACCGCCGCGCCTATACCGACGTGCTTTATTTTGCGTTTGCAGAAAAACCTATGGAACACCTATGTTCGTCCACAGACGTCAAAGACTGTGGGCTCAATGGATCTGGGCGGCGCGTCGACACAAATCGCCTTTGCGGTTAACGAAGCGCTGATCGGCCCGGACTACATGCACGTCAAGTTGTACGGCTACCCTTACAATGTCTATAGTCACAGTTTCCTCTGCTATGGCAAGAATGAAGCCGAGAAGATGGTTTTGGACAAAGTCATTCAGGTACAGCGGCAGAGTGCAAGAGTCTGCTGTCGATCACTCAAAGAATACACGCACAACGCACATCATGTCCACATCCTCTCATCAGCCTGGTTACCTTGAATTGCTTTGGAACCCTTTCGTTGACCTCTTCTTCTTTCTCTTCACACCGCAGGAATCGTCCGACCCTGGCTACATTAACAATCCCTGCTACCCCACTGGCGTGAATGTAACCTTGCGGGCCTCGCTCATTTATGACTCCGAGTGCACAAAGAAAGGAAAGAATAACAATTCCGATCGACAATACTACATTATGGTGGGATCTGGCGACTCGGAGCAATGTGAGAGGGTAACAAAATCCATATTTGATTTCACCAATTGTTCCTCGGCTCACTGTTCCTTCAATGGGGTCGAGCAGCCGCCTGTCACTGGGGAATTTATGGTAAGACACAGAGTCAACGCACGCACGCATGCACAAACACACACACACACGCACAAGCACGAGGACATGACACAAAATAACTATGTCGGTGTTGTTTATTTCCTCTGGGCCTTCAAGGCATATGCGGGCTATTTCTATGTCGCTAGAGCCTTGTTGATGAACACAACAACGGACACCATCAGACCATCAGAGTATGACGAATTCAACAACACAATTATCCAGTTATGTGACACACCTTGGAGTGAGGTAAGCAACAGCTTTACTGTTACAGACGAACCAAATGGGGCTGAATGAGACCCGTTTCTGTCTGTCTGTCTGTCTGTCTGTCTGTCTGTCTGTCTGTCTGTCTGTCTGTCTGTCTGTCTATCTGTCTGGTACGAAGCTGAAATCGTTCCGCTCATCTTGCCGTTTGTATCTTCACAGTTTGAAGTGAACAGTGGTAGGAATGTGCATATCAATTTGGTGGCAATGAGAATGTAACAAATGTGACAGAAATGTCAACAAAAAGAATACCACCATCCATCTGATGCATCTTAAGTCCGCAACAGAGGTTTTTATCGACACATTATTTCTCGGTCGGAATACAAATTGTGTGAATTCAGGGCCGGTCTACGCGACGGATAAGTTCAAATGTTAAAGAACCCGATTGAAAGAAAAACATTTGTCAACTCAGATATGCCACATTTTTCATCCCAATCCAAAAAATAACCAATTCAAATTTCTTCTGTTTCCCATTTTAGTTGAAGATGCAAAAGCACTGGGTCAGTCCCAATTACCTTCGCACCTATTGCTTTGCAAGTCATTACATCTTCACTCTGCTGACCAACGGCTACAAATTTGACTCCAACACGTGGAAAGACATTGACTTTCGAAAAGAGGTGAGTTCAACAAATCCCCCCCCCCCTCAAAAAAAAACGTCCCAATGGGTATATTTTATTCAACGTTCACGGTGTGCGCGTCGACGTACACACAAGGATGGAGGTCAAGCAAGTCGATGAGCTAAGGGCTTGCGCCGTTAGCGGTTCCAGACGCATTGTACGACTCATTTGAAAGATGACGTGCGAATGATCTCCAATGAAAAAGTAGAAAGGCAGCCATTGTTTAGCATCCGGATGCCTGAGGGATCTGTCGCTTTTTTGAGGCTGCCTCAAATGATGGGGATTCCTCATGTGTGATACAAAGTACTAGACACGGCCCTTTTTATGGGGCACGGCAGCTCGCACACAAGCAATGTTCCTCAACAGCTGGCTGGCAATGTTTCCGACTAACAAGAGGCTCTGTATGCTGTTCATTGCCTTTGGGTGTCTGGGAGGCTTTCTGGCAATACTGCCAAACACTTGAAATCATGACAGCAATTGGAACGGAGATGTGGCTTTTCTGACTCATCTATGAGCTACTACACTGCAACTTCTTGACAGGCTCTCTTTCAGGAAGAGTTCTATGACATGATTAACAAGCAGTACATAGTATTTATAGTATATATTTTGGGAAATCTTCCTTTCAGGTGAAGAACACCAATGTAGGTTGGAGTTTGGGCTACATGCTCGGTCGCTCCAATATGATCCCGTCTGAGCTGAATGAAGTCCTACCGTTGACTGATCCTGTCTTTGCCGCTCTTATCTTTTTATTTTCAGCTCTGACCATTATTACTGTCATCTTGATTTTCATCATTCTTATTCGCACATGCTACTAAGTAGGCCCGGGCATGTTTTAAAATTTGGCAACAGTTTGTTATCCTGAAATGAATTTCAATACAGAGTATTGTTAACATGGAGTTGTAAAGGACAGACAAAAGTACTAGCACTATAAGAAAAAAATTACAATATTTCCACTTTATTCTCTTATTTATGTATGTATGAATGTGTGTGTGTGTGTGTGTGTGTGTGTGTGTGTGTGTGTGTGTGTGTGTGTGTGTGTGTGTGTGTGTGTGTGTGTGGGCGTGGGCGCGTCCTTAATTTTTTTTTTTTCTCACAAAGACTACATGTTCCATGAAGTTTGTTTTAACTCTGCAAAATTACATCTGCATTGAAATTTTATTTAGGTTGAGTCAATCAAAGAGGTATCTGAATATTCGGTTGGGCGTGTCAGTGCAGTGCAGATGAGTCTCTTGTATTCAGCAATGGGATATCAGTGTACATTTCACCTTTGCATGTTCAGATATTACAATACTGTCTTTTCAAATGAACGTGAACATGTTTGAAAATGTTCAAAATCATGTCTGAGGCGCAAGCATAAATAAAAATAATTATAATTAAAAATATAATAAGACCAATTTTCCATTGTACTTATCGCTGCATCAGACAAAATTATGCATGGTTCTAATGTGATGCATTGAGTTTGACATTTGTCAAAAGCTTTATGTTTGAAAAACTATATAATAAATATATCTTGCAATTGTGCGCCCTGTGGCTGTGAAATCGCCAACGCTAGTAACTTTTCTATTCCCCACACCATTCAAAAATTGCTCATGATGCATACATTGCCCTCTAGTGGTTGTAAAAGATGCAGCACTTTCTCAGGACCACACCGCTGTTTCCAAGAAGCTCCTGAAGGAGAACATCCGGCCATCATTCTGTGCCCTCAAACTCAAGCATCCCTGGATCGTGGTGCAGGACAACAATCTGACACACACCAAATTCATCTCAGGACCGCTACAAAAAAAATAAATAAAAAAAAATCAAGATTTTGCAGTGTCCATGTCAAAGTCCAAATTCAAAAACATGCTGACATGAGTTTCGAACGCACCTCATCATGATTAAGAGGCGGACGCGCTATCTAGTGCGTCATTATGTCGATATAACATACCACAAATTTACAAAATAAAATTTCCGCCAAAATTCAAATCTGTGGGCGCGGCTCGCAACACAGAAGTAGGAAGTGGATACGCTGTTCGAATATTAAGGTATATACATATGGACAACATCATGCTTTAGAGGTGGACATGCTAACCAGTGCGCCATTATGTCAACGCACAATCATTTTAAGTCTACGAAACAAAACAGCGGTCGCTATATGACGTCGGCCACGTTGTAGTCACGTGACGCGGATGTGACGTTGATTGGGCGGAACTTCCGCCGAAATGCAAATCCGTGGTCAGAGTTAACTTGTTTAAAAGGGAGTGGGAAGAAGACTTATTTAATTTATTAAAATCTATTTTGAGTGTGCGCCATTATGTCAACGCAAAACAACTGTAAGTCTACTAAACAAAAAGCGGTTGTTATATGACGTTTGATACGTCATAGTCACGTGACGCGGAAATGACGCTAATGGGCGGGACTTCCGCCAAAATTCAAATCTGTGGGCGCGGCTTTCAACAATGGCAGCGAACGAGACACAGCGGATAGTTCAACGACGACTAACAAGAGAAATATTTTTATTTTCTGCTTGCAACTGGACACGGTAAATACAACTCATTGTTTTTAAAAATAAGTACTTTTGTAGCCCCGAAAAGCGAGTGAGTGTGCCGGAGGTGGGGACGTCAAGCTCGGCGTCTGCTGCCAGCCACAAACGCCGAATTTCGACGATTCTTCCTGGTCAACGGTTATAAATGATTGCGTTGATTAAAAAAGAAAAACTTTATTTAACTCTAATTTTAACTTTACCGTTTTAGATAAGCAGATATTACGTCGCAGTCATGTGCCGCGGAAATGACGTCAATAGGCGAAACTTCCGCCGAGATTCAAACCAGTGAGCGCGAAACGGCCGTGGGCACGACAGCGGATACAAGCATGACGATTATCAACAGAAATATCTTTATTTTCTGCTTGCAACTGGACCGTCTGGAGCGTACACGGTAAATACAACTCATTGTTTTTAAAAAGAAGTACTTTTGTAGCCCCGAAAAGCGAGTGAGTGTGGCGGGCGTCAAGCTCGGCGTCTGCTGCCAGCCACAAACGCCGAATTTCGACGATTCTTCCTGGTCAACGGTTATAAATGATTGCGTTGATTTAAAAAGAAAAACTTTATTTAACTCTACTTTTAACTTCGCCGTTTTAGATAAGCGGGTATTACGCGGAAATGACGTCAGTAGGCGTGGCTTCCGCCAAAATTCAAATCCGTGGCCGCGGATGGCTGTGAATGGACGCGAGCGAGATAGCGGATACAAACACGACGATTAGCAACAGAAATATCTTTATTTTCTGCTCGCAACTGGACCGTCTAGAGCGTATACGGTAAATACAACTCATTGTTTTTAAAAAGAAGTACTTTTGTAGCCCCGAAAAGCGAGTGAGTGTGGCGGGCGTCGAGCTCGGCGTCTGCTGCCAGCCACAAACGCCGAATTTCGACGATTCTTCCTGGTCAACGGTTATAAATGATTGCGTTGATTTAAAAAGAAAAACTTTATTTAACTCTACTTTTAACTTTGCCGTTTTAGATAAGCGGGTATTACGCGGAAATGACGTCAGTAGGCGTGGCTTCCGCCAAAATTCAAATCCGTGGCCGCGGATGGCTGCGAATGGACGCGAGCGAGATAGCGGATACAAACACGACGATTAGCAACAGAAATATCTTTATTTTCTGCTCGCAACTGGACCGTCTAGAGCGTATACGGTAAATACAACTCATTGTTTTTAAAAAGAAGTACTTTTGTAGCCCCGAAAAGCGAGTGAGTGTGGCGGGCGTCGAGCTCGGCGTCTGCTGCCAGCCACAAACGCCGAATTTCGACGATTCTTCCTGGTCAACGGTTATAAATGATTGCGTTGATTTAAAAAGAAAAACTTTATTTAACTCTACTTTTAACTTTGCCGTTTTAGATAAGCGGGTATTACGCGGAAATGAAGCCAGTAGGCGTGGCTTCCGCCAAAATTCAAATCCGTGGCCGCGGATGGCTGCGAATGGACGCGAGCGAGATAGCGGATACAAACACGACGATTAGCAACAGAAATATCTTTATTTTCTGCTCTCAACTGGACCGCCTAGAGCGTATACGGTAAATACAACTCATTGTGTTTAAAAATAAGTACTATTGTAGTCTCGAAAAAGCGAGTGAGTGGGGGGCCCGTCGTCGAATTCGGCGTCTGCTGTCAGCCATAGACGCCGAATTTCGACGATTCTCCCTGGTCAACGGTTGTAAATTATTGCGTTGATTAAAAATAAAACTTTATTTAATTCTACTTTTAACTTTGCCGTTTTAGATAAACGGGTATTACGTCGCAGTAATGTGCCGTCGAAATGAATAGGGGAAACTCCCGCCAAGATTCAAATCCGTGGGCGCGAAATGGCCGTTAGCGCGACAGCGGATACAAACACGACGTAGTCGCGTTGCCTTATATCTTTGAATGTCTTGAGGGTAAATGTTAATGTTTAATTTCATTCCTTTAGGTTACATGGTGTTTGTTGGCTGTATGTTTTCCACTGTAAGAAGAATGAATATACACATCAGGTGGAGGCTCGCATCATTGACCAGGCGCTACAATGGTGAGTAGCCCTTCCTTCCTCCATTTATGTTAAACACCTCCTATTTCATGTCTAACAGTAATTGATTTAACACATAACTGTAAGTAAATTGTGTGTGGGCACTGTCAATTTAATATGTGTGATTATACTGCCTAATCTGTCACTGAGTATATTGTTGCAAAGTAATATAAGAAATAATCCAAAATTGTAATTCAGAATAGTTTTCAAAAGACGACCATTAGAATTATATACAAATGTGATTACCCTGAACAGAAGTAATTTCTTAAATCACAAATTCTTCTATTCAAAGAGTTGGTCAGACTGCTCAAATGATGCCTAACAGTAATTAATGTAACACATAACCATAAGTAAATTGAGTGTGGGCACTCTTAAATTAACAAGTGATTATATTGCCTAATCTCTTACCGAGTATGTTGTTGCAAAGTAATATAAGAAAAGATCCAAAGTAGTAATCTAGTGTTTAATATGTCCTATCAGGGCTCAAGTCAAAATTTGGCACCATCATGTGGTGAAATTTGGAATTGCATCACATCCAATTTTGCCTGGGAACAAACAGATTAAATAAGTCGTAGTCTTAAATAAGCCACCCCTTCTCAAACAAGTAAACTCTGCCCATTTTGCGCAGTAGATGTTCTGTTAATACCTAGTATTTAAACAAAGTCATAATTTAAAATACTTTCAACATTCATTCATCCATTAAACCACCGTTAGTCCACTCGCTCTTATTACCAACTCCTATCAATTTAACTAAGCGTTTAATACGTCCTATCAGGTCTCAAGTCAAGATTTGGCACCATACTTTTTTGAAATTTGCAATTGCAGCAAATCCAATTTTGCCAGGGAAGAAAAATAGTCTTGCATGTTGCCATTAAATAAATTAAATAAATCTTGCTTGTTCCCACTCCTTTTGAAAAAAGTAGTTTAAAACGAGGGCCCCTCCCTCAACCTTTAACCCGAACGAGCCCTAAGCCCGCACGTCACATTGTGTTGCATCTGCGAATGTTGCTTGAAGCCAAATGTTAAAGTTTTCTTTCATTCCATTAGGTTTCACGGTGTTGGTCGGCTGTACGTTTTCCACCGTCAGAAGAATGAAAATACAAATCAGTTGGAGGCTCGCATCATTGACCAGTCGCTACAATGGTGAGTACCCATTTCTTCCTCCATTTATGTTAAACACCTCCTATTTTATGTTTAACAGTAATTGATTTAACACATAACCATAAGTAAATTGAGTGTGGGCACGCTCAAGTTAACATATGCGATTATACTGCCTAATCTCTCACCGAGTATATTGTTGCAAAGTAATATAAGAAAAGATCCAAAGTTGTAATTCAGAATAGTTTTCAAAAGAAGGCCATTAGAATTATATACAAATGTGATTACCCTAAACTTAAAAACAAACTATTTGTTAAATCACAAAGTCTTCAATTCAAAGATTTGGTTAGATTATCACACTCCTCAAAGTGAAGCAAAAGTGTTTACCTAAAAAATATTCAAAAGCATATTCAAACTATGTCTAATTCAGAACATTCATGTTGCCCCCCTCGGTATTATTATCATTTTTTATCACTTCAACTAAGTGTTTAATATGTCCTATCAGGTCTCAAGTCAAAATTTGGCACCATCATGTGGTGTAATTTGGAATTGCAGCACATCCAATTTTGCCTGGGAATAAACAGATTAAATAAGTCTTACTTCTTGCCAATCCTTCCCAATTTTGTCAGGGAACAAAAATAGATTAAATAAACTAAATAAGTTTTACTTCTTCCCATTAAATGAGTTTAATACGTCCTATCAGGTCTCAAGTCAAGATTTGGCACCGTACTTTGTTGAAATTTGCAATTGCAGCAAATCCAATTTTGCCAGGGAAGAAAAATAGTCTTACATATTGCCATTAAATAAATTAAATAAGTCTTGCTTGTTCCCACTCCTTTTGAAAAAAGTAGTTTAAAACGAGGGCCCCTCCCTCAACCTTTAACCCGAACGAGCCCTAAGCCCGCACGTCACATTGTGTTGTATATGCGAATGTTGGTTGAGGCCAAATGTTAAAGTTTTCTTTCATTCCTTTAGGTTCCTCGGTGTTGGTTGGCTGTACGTTTCCCACCGTCAGAAGAATGAATATACAAATCAGTTGGAGGCTCGCATCATTGACCAGGAGCCACAATGGTGAGTACCCATTTCTTCCTCCATTTATGTTAAACACCTCCTATTTCATGTTTAACAGTAGTTGATTTAACACTTAACCATAAGTAAATTGAGTGTGGGCACTCTCAAGTTAACATATGCGATTATACTGCCTAATCTGTCACCGAGTATATTGTTGCAAAGTAATATGAGAAAAGATCCAAAGTTGTAATTCAGAATAGTTTTCAAAAGACGACCATTAGAATTATATACAAATGTGATTACCCTGAACAGAAGTAATTTCTTAAATCACAAATTCTTCTATTCAAAGATTTGGTCAGACTGCTCAAATGATGCCTAACAGTAATTAATGTAACACATAACCATAAGTAAATTGAGTGTGGGCACTCTCTAGTTAACATATGTGATTATACTGCCTAATCTCTTACCGAGTATGTTGTTGCAAAGTAATATAAGAAAAGATCCAAAGTAGTAATCCAGTGTTTAATATCTCCTATCAGGGCTCAAGTCAAAATTTGGCACCATCATGTGGTGAAATTTGGAATTGCATCACATCCAATTTTGCCTGGGAACAAACAGATTAAATAAGTCGTAGTCTTAAATAAGACACCCCTTCTCAAACAAGTAAACTCTGCCCATTTTGCGCAGTAGATGTTCTGTTAATACCTAGTATTTAAACAAAGTCATAATTTAAATTACTTTCAACATTCATTCATCCATTCAACCACCGCTAGTCCACTCGCTCTTATTACCAACTCCTGTCAATGTAACTAAGCGTTTAATACGTCCTATCAGGTCTCAAGTCAAGATTTGGCACTGTACTTTGTTGAAATTGGCAATTGCAGCAAATCCAATTTTGCCAGGGAAGAAAAATAGTCTTACATATTGCCATTAAATAAATTAAATAAGTCTTGCTTGTTCCCACTCCTTTTGAAAAAAGTAGTTTAAAACGAGGGCCCCTCCCTCAACCTTTAACCCGAACGAGCCCTAAGCCCGCATGTCACATTGTGTTGCATCTGCGAATGTTGCTTGAAGCCAAATGTTAAAGTTTTCTTCCATTCCTTTAGGTTCCATGGTGTTGGTTGTTTTCCACTGTAAGAAGGATAAAAGTCCAACGGTTTGATGTTGGCGAAGACGTCTCCGGTGAGTCCTTCCTTCCTTTTTATTCATGGGAAGTCACAGACAACAATAGATAAAGTAACACATTGTTAGAGGTAACTACATTTGTCTTAAATTGGATAGATTACTTCTTCCCACACCATTTCAAACAAGTACACTGGCCATATTGTGTTTATACCTAGTATTTATACAGTCATAATTTAAATGAACAAATAAGATTCATTCACTCACCCACTCACTCATTCATTCATTCAGAAGATCCAAAGTTGTGTGTGCTGTGTAATTGAGAATAGATCTCATGTTACTCCACTTGCTCATATGACCAACTTCTATCAAATTAGCTATTAATACGTCCCATCAGGTCTCAAGTCAATATTTGGGACCGTAATTTGTCGAAATTTGCAATTGCAGCAAATCCAATTTTGCCTCGGAAACAAACATATATTAAACAAACTAAATCAGTCTTCTTCCCATTTAAATAAATGAAATAAGTCTTTTCTTCCTAGTCCTTTTTAAACAAGTAAACTGGCCATTTTTTGCAGTCGTGTTTGTGTTCATACTTAATATTTATCCAAAATCATAATTGAAATGACTTCATTCATTCATTTTTGAAAATTGGAATTCCACCAAATCCATTTTTCCCATTAAACAAGTTTTACTTCTTCCGTTTAAATAAATGAAATAAGTCTTACTTCCCACTCTTTTTCAAACAAGTAAACTGCCCATTTTGTGTAGTATATTTTCTGTTTATACCTAGTATTTGTACAAAATCATAATGAAAATGATTTAATTAACAATTAAGTTAATGAACTTATTCAAAAGAGTTTTTAATATGTCCTATTAAGTATAATGAGATTTGTCACCATCCTTAGGTATAATTTGGATTTGCAGCAAATCAAACAGACAAACGCATTGGCCAAGTTATTTTATAAGAGCATGTGGGGTGATGTGATGTCTTTTGTGGGATGATGTTTTGCATTTGTGATGTCATACTCTGTTTTTTATGATGTCATATTTTTGGTTCGTTAGGTGCTAGAGGCTAGGTGCTAGAGGCTAGGTGCTAGAGGCTAGGTGCTAGAGGCTAGGTGCTAGAGGCTAGGTGCTAGAGGCTAAGGTCTAGGTGCTAAGGTCTAGGTGCTAAGGTCTAGGTGCTAAGGTCTAGGTGCTAGAGGCTAGAGGTTAGGTGCTAGAAGCTAGGTGCTAGTGGGTAATGTGGTTAGGTGCTAAGGTCTAATGTGGTTTGGTGCTAAGGTCTAACGTGGTTTGGTGATAAGGTCTACTGTGGTTTGGTGTTAAGGTCTAATGTGGTTTGGTGCTGAGGTCTAATGTGGTTGGGTGCTAAGGTCTAATTGTGCTAGGTGCTTAAGGTCTAATTGTTCTAGGTGCTAATGGTCTATGTGCTATGTGCTCATGGTTTAATGTGCTATGTGCTCATGGCCTAATGTGCTATGTGTTCATGGTTGAATGTGCTATGTGCTCATGGCCTAATGTGCTATGTGCTCATGGTTTAATGTGCTATGTGCTCATGGTTTAATGTGCTATGTGCTCATGGCCTAATGTGCTATGTGCTCATGGTTTGATGTGCTATGTGCTCATGGCCTAATGTGCTATGTGCTCATGGTCTAATGTGCTATGGCCTAATGTGCTATGTGCTCATGGCCTAATGTGCTATGTGCTCATGGTATAATGTGCTATGGTCTAATGTACTATGTGCTAATGGTTTAATGTGCTATGTGTTAATGGTTTAATGTGCTAATGTGCTAATGGTCTAATGTGCTAATGGTCTAATGTGCTAATGGTCTAATGTGCTAATGGTCTAATGTGCTAATGGTCTAATGTGCTAATGGTTTAATGTGCTAATGGTCTAATGTGCTCATGGTCTAATGTGCTAATGGTCTAATGTGCTAATGGTCTAATGTGCTAATGGTCTAATGTGCTAATGGTCTAATGTGCTAATGGTCTAATGTGCTAATGGTCTAATGTGCTAATGGTCTAATGTGCTAATGGTCTAATGTGCTAATGTGCTATTGGTGTAATGTGCTATTGGTGTAATGTGCTATTGGTGTAATGTGCTATTGGTGTAATGTGCTATTGGTGTAATGTGCTATTGGTGTAATGTGCTATTGGTCTAATGTGCTATTGGTGTAATGTGCTATTGGTGTAATGTGCTATTGGTGTAATGTGCTATTGGAGTAATGTGCTATTGGAGTAATGTGCTATTGGAGTAATGTGCTATTGGAGTAATGTGCTATTGGTTTTATGTGCTATGTGCTAATGGATTAATGTGCTAATGGTTTAATGTGCTATGTGCTAATGGTTTAATGTGCTATGTGCTATTGGTTTAATGTGCTATGTGCTATTGGTTTAATGTGCTATGTGCTATTGGTTTTATGTGCTAATGGTTTAATGTGCTATGTGCTAATGGTTTAATGTGCTATGTGCTAATGGTTTAATGTGCTATGTGCTAATGGTTTAATGTGCTATGTGCTAATGGTTTAATGTGCTATGTGCTAATGGTTTAATGTGCTATGTGCTAATGGTTTAATGTGCTATGTGCTAATGGTTTAATGTGCTATGTGCTATTGGTTTAATGTGCTATGTGCTATTGGTTTAATGTGCTATTGGTTTAATGTGCTATGTGCTATTGGTTTAATGTGCTTAGGGTTTAATGTGCTTAGTGCTTAGGGTTTAATGTGATTAGGTCTTTATGTGCTTTGTGCTTAAGGTTTTATGTGCTTTGTGCTTAAGGTTTTATGTGTTTTGTTAAGGTTTCATTTGCTCTGTGCTTAAGGTTTTATGTGCTTTGTGCTTTAGGTTTTATGTGTTTTGTTAAGGTTTTATGTGCTTTGTGCTTAAGGTTTTATGTGCTTTGTGCTTAAGGTTTTATGTGCTTTGTGCTTAAGGTTTTATGTGCTTTGTGCTTAAGGTTTTATGTGCTGGTTAGGGTTCTTGTTGCTCTTGCTGTGCTTAGGGTTAGGCTTGCTGTGCTTAGGTTTAGGCTTGCTCTTGCTGTGCTTAAGGTTGTTGTTAGGGTTTGTTGTTAGGGGTCTTGTTAGGTTTCTTGTTAGGTTTCTTGTTAGGTTTCTTGTTAGGTTTCTTGTTAGGTTTTTTGTTAGGGTTGCTGTGCTGAGGCTTAGGGTTAGGCTTGCTCTTGCTGTGGTTAGGGTTAGGGTTAGGGTTTGTGTTAGGCTCAGGCTGGCTTTTGCTGTGCTGAGGCTTAGGGTTAGGCTTGCTCTTGCTGTGGTTAGGGTTAGGGTTAGGGTTAGGGTTTGTGTTAGGCTCAGGCTGGCTTTTGCTGTGCTGAGGCTTAGGGTTAGGCTTGCTCTTGCTGTGGTTAGGGTTAGGGTTAGGGTTAGGGTTTGTGTTAGGCTCAGGCTGGCTTTTGCTGTGCTGAGGCTTAGGGTTAGGCTTGCTCTTGCTGTGGTTAGGGTTAGGGTTAGGGTTAGGGTTTGTGTTAGGCTCAGGCTGGCTTTTGCTGTGCTGAGGCTTAGGGTTAGGCTTGCTCTTGCTGTGGTTAGGGTTAGGGTTAGGGTTAGGGTTTGTGTTAGGCTCAGGCTGGCTTTTGCTGTGCTGAGGCTTAGGGTTAGGCTTGCTCTTGCTGTGGTTAGGGTTAGGGTTAGGGTTAGGGTTTGTGTTAGGCTCAGGCTGGCTTTTGCTGTGCTGAGGCTTAGGGTTAGGCTTGCTCTTGCTGTGGTTAGGGTTAGGGTTAGGGTTAGGGTTTGTGTTAGGCTCAGGCTGGCTTTTGCTGTGCTGAGGCTTAGGGTTAGGCTTGCTCTTGCTGTGGTTAGGGTTAGGGTTAGGGTTAGGGTTTGTGTTAGGCTCAGGCTGGCTTTTGCTGTGCTGAGGCTTAGGGTTAGGCTTGCTCTTGCTGTGGTTAGGGTTAGGGTTAGGGTTAGGGTTTGTGTTAGGCTCAGGCTGGCTTTTGCTGTGCTGAGGCTTAGGGTTAGGCTTGCTCTTGCTGTGGTTAGGGTTAGGGTTAGGGTTAGGGTTTGTGTTAGGCTCAGGCTGGCTTTTGCTGTGCTGAGGCTTAGGGTTAGGCTTGCTCTTGCTGTGGTTAGGGTTAGGGTTAGGGTTAGGGTTTGTGTTAGGCTCAGGCTGGCTTTTGCTGTGCTGAGGCTTAGGGTTAGGCTTGCTCTTGCTGTGGTTAGGGTTAGGGTTAGGGTTAGGGTTTGTGTTAGGCTCAGGCTGGCTTTTGCTGTGCTGAGGCTTAGGGTTAGGCTTGCTCTTGCTGTGGTTAGGGTTAGGGTTAGGGTTAGGGTTTGTGTTAGGCTCAGGCTGGCTTTTGCTGTGCTGAGGCTTAGGGTTAGGCTTGCTCTTGCTGTGGTTAGGGTTAGGGTTAGGGTTAGGGTTTGTGTTAGGCTCAGGCTGGCTTTTGCTGTGCTGAGGCTTAGGGTTAGGCTTGCTCTTGCTGTGGTTAGGGTTAGGGTTAGGGTTAGGGTTTGTGTTAGGCTCAGGCTGGCTTTTGCTGTGCTGAGGCTTAGGGTTAGGCTTGCTCTTGCTGTGGTTAGGGTTAGGGTTAGGGTTAGGGTTTGTGTTAGGCTCAGGCTGGCTTTTGCTGTGCTGAGGCTTAGGGTTAGGCTTGCTCTTGCTGTGGTTAGGGTTAGGGTTAGGGTTAGGGTTTGTGTTAGGCTCAGGCTGGCTTTTGCTGTGCTGAGGCTTAGGGTTAGGCTTGCTCTTGCTGTGGTTAGGGTTAGGGTTAGGGTTAGGGTTTGTGTTAGGCTCAGGCTGGCTTTTGCTGTGCTGAGGCTTAGGGTTAGGCTTGCTCTTGCTGTGGTTAGGGTTAGGGTTAGGGTTAGGGTTTGTGTTAGGCTCAGGCTGGCTTTTGCTGTGCTGAGGCTTAGGGTTAGGCTTGCTCTTGCTGTGGTTAGGGTTAGGGTTAGGGTTAGGGTTTGTGTTAGGCTCAGGCTGGCTTTTGCTGTGCTGAGGCTTAGGGTTAGGCTTGCTCTTGCTGTGGTTAGGGTTAGGGTTAGGGTTAGGGTTTGTGTTAGGCTCAGGCTGGCTTTTGCTGTGCTGAGGCTTAGGGTTAGGCTTGCTCTTGCTGTGGTTAGGGTTAGGGTTAGGGTTAGGGTTTGTGTTAGGCTCAGGCTGGCTTTTGCTGTGCTGAGGCTTAGGGTTAGGCTTGCTCTTGCTGTGGTTAGGGTTAGGGTTAGGGTTAGGGTTTGTGTTAGGCTCAGGCTGGCTTTTGCTGTGCTGAGGCTTAGGGTTAGGCTTGCTCTTGCTGTGGTTAGGGTTAGGGTTAGGGTTAGGGTTTGTGTTAGGCTCAGGCTGGCTTTTGCTGTGCTGAGGCTTAGGGTTAGGCTTGCTCTTGCTGTGGTTAGGGTTAGGGTTAGGGTTAGGGTTTGTGTTAGGCTCAGGCTGGCTTTTGCTGTGCTGAGGCTTAGGGTTAGGCTTGCTCTTGCTGTGGTTAGGGTTAGGGTTAGGGTTAGGGTTTGTGTTAGGCTCAGGCTGGCTTTTGCTGTGCTGAGGCTTAGGGTTAGGCTTGCTCTTGCTGTGGTTAGGGTTAGGGTTAGGGTTAGGGTTTGTGTTAGGCTCAGGCTGGCTTTTGCTGTGCTGAGGCTTAGGGTTAGGCTTGCTCTTGCTGTGGTTAGGGTTAGGGTTAGGGTTAGGGTTTGTGTTAGGCTCAGGCTGGCTTTTGCTGTGCTGAGGCTTAGGGTTAGGCTTGCTCTTGCTGTGGTTAGGGTTAGGGTTAGGGTTAGGGTTTGTGTTAGGCTCAGGCTGGCTTTTGCTGTGCTGAGGCTTAGGGTTAGGCTTGCTCTTGCTGTGGTTAGGGTTAGGGTTAGGGTTAGGGTTTGTGTTAGGCTCAGGCTGGCTTTTGCTGTGCTGAGGCTTAGGGTTAGGCTTGCTCTTGCTGTGGTTAGGGTTAGGGTTAGGGTTAGGGTTTGTGTTAGGCTCAGGCTGGCTTTTGCTGTGCTGAGGCTTAGGGTTAGGCTTGCTCTTGCTGTGGTTAGGGTTAGGGTTAGGGTTAGGGTTTGTGTTAGGCTCAGGCTGGCTTTTGCTGTGCTGAGGCTTAGGGTTAGGCTTGCTCTTGCTGTGGTTAGGGTTAGGGTTAGGGTTAGGGTTTGTGTTAGGCTCAGGCTGGCTTTTGCTGTGCTGAGGCTTAGGGTTAGGCTTGCTCTTGCTGTGGTTAGGGTTAGGGTTAGGGTTAGGGTTTGTGTTAGGCTCAGGCTGGCTTTTGCTGTGCTGAGGCTTAGGGTTAGGCTTGCTCTTGCTGTGGTTAGGGTTAGGGTTAGGGTTAGGGTTTGTGTTAGGCTCAGGCTGGCTTTTGCTGTGCTGAGGCTTAGGGTTAGGCTTGCTCTTGCTGTGGTTAGGGTTAGGGTTAGGGTTAGGGTTTGTGTTAGGCTCAGGCTGGCTTTTGCTGTGCTGAGGCTTAGGGTTAGGCTTGCTCTTGCTGTGGTTAGGGTTAGGGTTAGGGTTAGGGTTTGTGTTAGGCTCAGGCTGGCTTTTGCTGTGCTGAGGCTTAGGGTTAGGCTTGCTCTTGCTGTGGTTAGGGTTAGGGTTAGGGTTAGGGTTTGTGTTAGGCTCAGGCTGGCTTTTGCTGTGCTGAGGCTTAGGGTTAGGCTTGCTCTTGCTGTGGTTAGGGTTAGGGTTAGGGTTAGGGTTTGTGTTAGGCTCAGGCTGGCTTTTGCTGTGCTGAGGCTTAGGGTTAGGCTTGCTCTTGCTGTGGTTAGGGTTAGGGTTAGGGTTAGGGTTTGTGTTAGGCTCAGGCTGGCTTTTGCTGTGCTGAGGCTTAGGGTTAGGCTTGCTCTTGCTGTGGTTAGGGTTAGGGTTAGGGTTAGGGTTTGTGTTAGGCTCAGGCTGGCTTTTGCTGTGCTGAGGCTTAGGGTTAGGCTTGCTCTTGCTGTGGTTAGGGTTAGGGTTAGGGTTAGGGTTTGTGTTAGGCTCAGGCTGGCTTTTGCTGTGCTGAGGCTTAGGGTTAGGCTTGCTCTTGCTGTGGTTAGGGTTAGGGTTAGGGTTAGGGTTTGTGTTAGGCTCAGGCTGGCTTTTGCTGTGCTGAGGCTTAGGGTTAGGCTTGCTCTTGCTGTGGTTAGGGTTAGGGTTAGGGTTAGGGTTTGTGTTAGGCTCAGGCTGGCTTTTGCTGTGCTGAGGCTTAGGGTTAGGCTTGCTCTTGCTGTGGTTAGGGTTAGGGTTAGGGTTAGGGTTTGTGTTAGGCTCAGGCTGGCTTTTGCTGTGCTGAGGCTTAGGGTTAGGCTTGCTCTTGCTGTGGTTAGGGTTAGGGTTAGGGTTAGGGTTTGTGTTAGGCTCAGGCTGGCTTTTGCTGTGCTGAGGCTTAGGGTTAGGCTTGCTCTTGCTGTGGTTAGGGTTAGGGTTAGGGTTAGGGTTTGTGTTAGGCTCAGGCTGGCTTTTGCTGTGCTGAGGCTTAGGGTTAGGCTTGCTCTTGCTGTGGTTAGGGTTAGGGTTAGGGTTAGGGTTTGTGTTAGGCTCAGGCTGGCTTTTGCTGTGCTGAGGCTTAGGGTTAGGCTTGCTCTTGCTGTGGTTAGGGTTAGGGTTAGGGTTAGGGTTTGTGTTAGGCTCAGGCTGGCTTTTGCTGTGCTGAGGCTTAGGGTTAGGCTTGCTCTTGCTGTGGTTAGGGTTAGGGTTAGGGTTAGGGTTTGTGTTAGGCTCAGGCTGGCTTTTGCTGTGCTGAGGCTTAGGGTTAGGCTTGCTCTTGCTGTGGTTAGGGTTAGGGTTAGGGTTAGGGTTTGTGTTAGGCTCAGGCTGGCTTTTGCTGTGCTGAGGCTTAGGGTTAGGCTTGCTCTTGCTGTGGTTAGGGTTAGGGTTAGGGTTAGGGTTTGTGTTAGGCTCAGGCTGGCTTTTGCTGTGCTGAGGCTTAGGGTTAGGCTTGCTCTTGCTGTGGTTAGGGTTAGGGTTAGGGTTAGGGTTTGTGTTAGGCTCAGGCTGGCTTTTGCTGTGCTGAGGCTTAGGGTTAGGCTTGCTCTTGCTGTGGTTAGGGTTAGGGTTAGGGTTAGGGTTTGTGTTAGGCTCAGGCTGGCTTTTGCTGTGCTGAGGCTTAGGGTTAGGCTTGCTCTTGCTGTGGTTAGGGTTAGGGTTAGGGTTAGGGTTTGTGTTAGGCTCAGGCTGGCTTTTGCTGTGCTGAGGCTTAGGGTTAGGCTTGCTCTTGCTGTGGTTAGGGTTAGGGTTAGGGTTAGGGTTTGTGTTAGGCTCAGGCTGGCTTTTGCTGTGCTGAGGCTTAGGGTTAGGCTTGCTCTTGCTGTGGTTAGGGTTAGGGTTAGGGTTAGGGTTTGTGTTAGGCTCAGGCTGGCTTTTGCTGTGCTGAGGCTTAGGGTTAGGCTTGCTCTTGCTGTGGTTAGGGTTAGGGTTAGGGTTAGGGTTTGTGTTAGGCTCAGGCTGGCTTTTGCTGTGCTGAGGCTTAGGGTTAGGCTTGCTCTTGCTGTGGTTAGGGTTAGGGTTAGGGTTAGGGTTTGTGTTAGGCTCAGGCTGGCTTTTGCTGTGCTGAGGCTTAGGGTTAGGCTTGCTCTTGCTGTGGTTAGGGTTAGGGTTAGGGTTAGGGTTTGTGTTAGGCTCAGGCTGGCTTTTGCTGTGCTGAGGCTTAGGGTTAGGCTTGCTCTTGCTGTGGTTAGGGTTAGGGTTAGGGTTAGGGTTTGTGTTAGGCTCAGGCTGGCTTTTGCTGTGCTGAGGCTTAGGGTTAGGCTTGCTCTTGCTGTGGTTAGGGTTAGGGTTAGGGTTAGGGTTTGTGTTAGGCTCAGGCTGGCTTTTGCTGTGCTGAGGCTTAGGGTTAGGCTTGCTCTTGCTGTGGTTAGGGTTAGGGTTAGGGTTAGGGTTTGTGTTAGGCTCAGGCTGGCTTTTGCTGTGCTGAGGCTTAGGGTTAGGCTTGCTCTTGCTGTGGTTAGGGTTAGGGTTAGGGTTAGGGTTTGTGTTAGGCTCAGGCTGGCTTTTGCTGTGCTGAGGCTTAGGGTTAGGCTTGCTCTTGCTGTGGTTAGGGTTAGGGTTAGGGTTAGGGTTTGTGTTAGGCTCAGGCTGGCTTTTGCTGTGCTGAGGCTTAGGGTTAGGCTTGCTCTTGCTGTGGTTAGGGTTAGGGTTAGGGTTAGGGTTTGTGTTAGGCTCAGGCTGGCTTTTGCTGTGCTGAGGCTTAGGGTTAGGCTTGCTCTTGCTGTGGTTAGGGTTAGGGTTAGGGTTAGGGTTTGTGTTAGGCTCAGGCTGGCTTTTGCTGTGCTGAGGCTTAGGGTTAGGCTTGCTCTTGCTGTGGTTAGGGTTAGGGTTAGGGTTAGGGTTTGTGTTAGGCTCAGGCTGGCTTTTGCTGTGCTGAGGCTTAGGGTTAGGCTTGCTCTTGCTGTGGTTAGGGTTAGGGTTAGGGTTAGGGTTTGTGTTAGGCTCAGGCTGGCTTTTGCTGTGCTGAGGCTTAGGGTTAGGCTTGCTCTTGCTGTGGTTAGGGTTAGGGTTAGGGTTAGGGTTTGTGTTAGGCTCAGGCTGGCTTTTGCTGTGCTGAGGCTTAGGGTTAGGCTTGCTCTTGCTGTGGTTAGGGTTAGGGTTAGGGTTAGGGTTTGTGTTAGGCTCAGGCTGGCTTTTGCTGTGCTGAGGCTTAGGGTTAGGCTTGCTCTTGCTGTGGTTAGGGTTAGGGTTAGGGTTAGGGTTTGTGTTAGGCTCAGGCTGGCTTTTGCTGTGCTGAGGCTTAGGGTTAGGCTTGCTCTTGCTGTGGTTAGGGTTAGGGTTAGGGTTAGGGTTTGTGTTAGGCTCAGGCTGGCTTTTGCTGTGCTGAGGCTTAGGGTTAGGCTTGCTCTTGCTGTGGTTAGGGTTAGGGTTAGGGTTAGGGTTTGTGTTAGGCTCAGGCTGGCTTTTGCTGTGCTGAGGCTTAGGGTTAGGCTTGCTCTTGCTGTGGTTAGGGTTAGGGTTAGGGTTAGGGTTTGTGTTAGGCTCAGGCTGGCTTTTGCTGTGCTGAGGCTTAGGGTTAGGCTTGCTCTTGCTGTGGTTAGGGTTAGGGTTAGGGTTAGGGTTTGTGTTAGGCTCAGGCTGGCTTTTGCTGTGCTGAGGCTTAGGGTTAGGCTTGCTCTTGCTGTGGTTAGGGTTAGGGTTAGGGTTAGGGTTTGTGTTAGGCTCAGGCTGGCTTTTGCTGTGCTGAGGCTTAGGGTTAGGCTTGCTCTTGCTGTGGTTAGGGTTAGGGTTAGGGTTAGGGTTTGTGTTAGGCTCAGGCTGGCTTTTGCTGTGCTGAGGCTTAGGGTTAGGCTTGCTCTTGCTGTGGTTAGGGTTAGGGTTAGGGTTAGGGTTTGTGTTAGGCTCAGGCTGGCTTTTGCTGTGCTGAGGCTTAGGGTTAGGCTTGCTCTTGCTGTGGTTAGGGTTAGGGTTAGGGTTAGGGTTTGTGTTAGGCTCAGGCTGGCTTTTGCTGTGCTGAGGCTTAGGGTTAGGCTTGCTCTTGCTGTGGTTAGGGTTAGGGTTAGGGTTAGGGTTTGTGTTAGGCTCAGGCTGGCTTTTGCTGTGCTGAGGCTTAGGGTTAGGCTTGCTCTTGCTGTGGTTAGGGTTAGGGTTAGGGTTAGGGTTTGTGTTAGGCTCAGGCTGGCTTTTGCTGTGCTGAGGCTTAGGGTTAGGCTTGCTCTTGCTGTGGTTAGGGTTAGGGTTAGGGTTAGGGTTTGTGTTAGGCTCAGGCTGGCTTTTGCTGTGCTGAGGCTTAGGGTTAGGCTTGCTCTTGCTGTGGTTAGGGTTAGGGTTAGGGTTAGGGTTTGTGTTAGGCTCAGGCTGGCTTTTGCTGTGCTGAGGCTTAGGGTTAGGCTTGCTCTTGCTGTGGTTAGGGTTAGGGTTAGGGTTAGGGTTTGTGTTAGGCTCAGGCTGGCTTTTGCTGTGCTGAGGCTTAGGGTTAGGCTTGCTCTTGCTGTGGTTAGGGTTAGGGTTAGGGTTAGGGTTTGTGTTAGGCTCAGGCTGGCTTTTGCTGTGCTGAGGCTTAGGGTTAGGCTTGCTCTTGCTGTGGTTAGGGTTAGGGTTAGGGTTAGGGTTTGTGTTAGGCTCAGGCTGGCTTTTGCTGTGCTGAGGCTTAGGGTTAGGCTTGCTCTTGCTGTGGTTAGGGTTAGGGTTAGGGTTAGGGTTTGTGTTAGGCTCAGGCTGGCTTTTGCTGTGCTGAGGCTTAGGGTTAGGCTTGCTCTTGCTGTGGTTAGGGTTAGGGTTAGGGTTAGGGTTTGTGTTAGGCTCAGGCTGGCTTTTGCTGTGCTGAGGCTTAGGGTTAGGCTTGCTCTTGCTGTGGTTAGGGTTAGGGTTAGGGTTAGGGTTTGTGTTAGGCTCAGGCTGGCTTTTGCTGTGCTGAGGCTTAGGGTTAGGCTTGCTCTTGCTGTGGTTAGGGTTAGGGTTAGGGTTAGGGTTTGTGTTAGGCTCAGGCTGGCTTTTGCTGTGCTGAGGCTTAGGGTTAGGCTTGCTCTTGCTGTGGTTAGGGTTAGGGTTAGGGTTAGGGTTTGTGTTAGGCTCAGGCTGGCTTTTGCTGTGCTGAGGCTTAGGGTTAGGCTTGCTCTTGCTGTGGTTAGGGTTAGGGTTAGGGTTAGGGTTTGTGTTAGGCTCAGGCTGGCTTTTGCTGTGCTGAGGCTTAGGGTTAGGCTTGCTCTTGCTGTGGTTAGGGTTAGGGTTAGGGTTAGGGTTTGTGTTAGGCTCAGGCTGGCTTTTGCTGTGCTGAGGCTTAGGGTTAGGCTTGCTCTTGCTGTGGTTAGGGTTAGGGTTAGGGTTAGGGTTTGTGTTAGGCTCAGGCTGGCTTTTGCTGTGCTGAGGCTTAGGGTTAGGCTTGCTCTTGCTGTGGTTAGGGTTAGGGTTAGGGTTAGGGTTTGTGTTAGGCTCAGGCTGGCTTTTGCTGTGCTGAGGCTTAGGGTTAGGCTTGCTCTTGCTGTGGTTAGGGTTAGGGTTAGGGTTAGGGTTTGTGTTAGGCTCAGGCTGGCTTTTGCTGTGCTGAGGCTTAGGGTTAGGCTTGCTCTTGCTGTGGTTAGGGTTAGGGTTAGGGTTAGGGTTTGTGTTAGGCTCAGGCTGGCTTTTGCTGTGCTGAGGCTTAGGGTTAGGCTTGCTCTTGCTGTGGTTAGGGTTAGGGTTAGGGTTAGGGTTTGTGTTAGGCTCAGGCTGGCTTTTGCTGTGCTGAGGCTTAGGGTTAGGCTTGCTCTTGCTGTGGTTAGGGTTAGGGTTAGGGTTAGGGTTTGTGTTAGGCTCAGGCTGGCTTTTGCTGTGCTGAGGCTTAGGGTTAGGCTTGCTCTTGCTGTGGTTAGGGTTAGGGTTAGGGTTAGGGTTTGTGTTAGGCTCAGGCTGGCTTTTGCTGTGCTGAGGCTTAGGGTTAGGCTTGCTCTTGCTGTGGTTAGGGTTAGGGTTAGGGTTAGGGTTTGTGTTAGGCTCAGGCTGGCTTTTGCTGTGCTGAGGCTTAGGGTTAGGCTTGCTCTTGCTGTGGTTAGGGTTAGGGTTAGGGTTAGGGTTTGTGTTAGGCTCAGGCTGGCTTTTGCTGTGCTGAGGCTTAGGGTTAGGCTTGCTCTTGCTGTGGTTAGGGTTAGGGTTAGGGTTAGGGTTTGTGTTAGGCTCAGGCTGGCTTTTGCTGTGCTGAGGCTTAGGGTTAGGCTTGCTCTTGCTGTGGTTAGGGTTAGGGTTAGGGTTAGGGTTTGTGTTAGGCTCAGGCTGGCTTTTGCTGTGCTGAGGCTTAGGGTTAGGCTTGCTCTTGCTGTGGTTAGGGTTAGGGTTAGGGTTAGGGTTTGTGTTAGGCTCAGGCTGGCTTTTGCTGTGCTGAGGCTTAGGGTTAGGCTTGCTCTTGCTGTGGTTAGGGTTAGGGTTAGGGTTAGGGTTTGTGTTAGGCTCAGGCTGGCTTTTGCTGTGCTGAGGCTTAGGGTTAGGCTTGCTCTTGCTGTGGTTAGGGTTAGGGTTAGGGTTAGGGTTTGTGTTAGGCTCAGGCTGGCTTTTGCTGTGCTGAGGCTTAGGGTTAGGCTTGCTCTTGCTGTGGTTAGGGTTAGGGTTAGGGTTAGGGTTTGTGTTAGGCTCAGGCTGGCTTTTGCTGTGCTGAGGCTTAGGGTTAGGCTTGCTCTTGCTGTGGTTAGGGTTAGGGTTAGGGTTAGGGTTTGTGTTAGGCTCAGGCTGGCTTTTGCTGTGCTGAGGCTTAGGGTTAGGCTTGCTCTTGCTGTGGTTAGGGTTAGGGTTAGGGTTAGGGTTTGTGTTAGGCTCAGGCTGGCTTTTGCTGTGCTGAGGCTTAGGGTTAGGCTTGCTCTTGCTGTGGTTAGGGTTAGGGTTAGGGTTAGGGTTTGTGTTAGGCTCAGGCTGGCTTTTGCTGTGCTGAGGCTTAGGGTTAGGCTTGCTCTTGCTGTGGTTAGGGTTAGGGTTAGGGTTAGGGTTTGTGTTAGGCTCAGGCTGGCTTTTGCTGTGCTGAGGCTTAGGGTTAGGCTTGCTCTTGCTGTGGTTAGGGTTAGGGTTAGGGTTAGGGTTTGTGTTAGGCTCAGGCTGGCTTTTGCTGTGCTGAGGCTTAGGGTTAGGCTTGCTCTTGCTGTGGTTAGGGTTAGGGTTAGGGTTAGGGTTTGTGTTAGGCTCAGGCTGGCTTTTGCTGTGCTGAGGCTTAGGGTTAGGCTTGCTCTTGCTGTGGTTAGGGTTAGGGTTAGGGTTAGGGTTTGTGTTAGGCTCAGGCTGGCTTTTGCTGTGCTGAGGCTTAGGGTTAGGCTTGCTCTTGCTGTGGTTAGGGTTAGGGTTAGGGTTAGGGTTTGTGTTAGGCTCAGGCTGGCTTTTGCTGTGCTGAGGCTTAGGGTTAGGCTTGCTCTTGCTGTGGTTAGGGTTAGGGTTAGGGTTAGGGTTTGTGTTAGGCTCAGGCTGGCTTTTGCTGTGCTGAGGCTTAGGGTTAGGCTTGCTCTTGCTGTGGTTAGGGTTAGGGTTAGGGTTAGGGTTTGTGTTAGGCTCAGGCTGGCTTTTGCTGTGCTGAGGCTTAGGGTTAGGCTTGCTCTTGCTGTGGTTAGGGTTAGGGTTAGGGTTAGGGTTTGTGTTAGGCTCAGGCTGGCTTTTGCTGTGCTGAGGCTTAGGGTTAGGCTTGCTCTTGCTGTGGTTAGGGTTAGGGTTAGGGTTAGGGTTTGTGTTAGGCTCAGGCTGGCTTTTGCTGTGCTGAGGCTTAGGGTTAGGCTTGCTCTTGCTGTGGTTAGGGTTAGGGTTAGGGTTAGGGTTTGTGTTAGGCTCAGGCTGGCTTTTGCTGTGCTGAGGCTTAGGGTTAGGCTTGCTCTTGCTGTGGTTAGGGTTAGGGTTAGGGTTAGGGTTTGTGTTAGGCTCAGGCTGGCTTTTGCTGTGCTGAGGCTTAGGGTTAGGCTTGCTCTTGCTGTGGTTAGGGTTAGGGTTAGGGTTAGGGTTTGTGTTAGGCTCAGGCTGGCTTTTGCTGTGCTGAGGCTTAGGGTTAGGCTTGCTCTTGCTGTGGTTAGGGTTAGGGTTAGGGTTAGGGTTTGTGTTAGGCTCAGGCTGGCTTTTGCTGTGCTGAGGCTTAGGGTTAGGCTTGCTCTTGCTGTGGTTAGGGTTAGGGTTAGGGTTAGGGTTTGTGTTAGGCTCAGGCTGGCTTTTGCTGTGCTGAGGCTTAGGGTTAGGCTTGCTCTTGCTGTGGTTAGGGTTAGGGTTAGGGTTAGGGTTTGTGTTAGGCTCAGGCTGGCTTTTGCTGTGCTGAGGCTTAGGGTTAGGCTTGCTCTTGCTGTGGTTAGGGTTAGGGTTAGGGTTAGGGTTTGTGTTAGGCTCAGGCTGGCTTTTGCTGTGCTGAGGCTTAGGGTTAGGCTTGCTCTTGCTGTGGTTAGGGTTAGGGTTAGGGTTAGGGTTTGTGTTAGGCTCAGGCTGGCTTTTGCTGTGCTGAGGCTTAGGGTTAGGCTTGCTCTTGCTGTGGTTAGGGTTAGGGTTAGGGTTAGGGTTTGTGTTAGGCTCAGGCTGGCTTTTGCTGTGCTGAGGCTTAGGGTTAGGCTTGCTCTTGCTGTGGTTAGGGTTAGGGTTAGGGTTAGGGTTTGTGTTAGGCTCAGGCTGGCTTTTGCTGTGCTGAGGCTTAGGGTTAGGCTTGCTCTTGCTGTGGTTAGGGTTAGGGTTAGGGTTAGGGTTTGTGTTAGGCTCAGGCTGGCTTTTGCTGTGCTGAGGCTTAGGGTTAGGCTTGCTCTTGCTGTGGTTAGGGTTAGGGTTAGGGTTAGGGTTTGTGTTAGGCTCAGGCTGGCTTTTGCTGTGCTGAGGCTTAGGGTTAGGCTTGCTCTTGCTGTGGTTAGGGTTAGGGTTAGGGTTAGGGTTTGTGTTAGGCTCAGGCTGGCTTTTGCTGTGCTGAGGCTTAGGGTTAGGCTTGCTCTTGCTGTGGTTAGGGTTAGGGTTAGGGTTAGGGTTTGTGTTAGGCTCAGGCTGGCTTTTGCTGTGCTGAGGCTTAGGGTTAGGCTTGCTCTTGCTGTGGTTAGGGTTAGCGGTTAGGGTTAGGGTTTGTGTTAGGCTCAGGCTGGCTTTTGCTGTGCTGAGGCTTAGGGTTAGGCTTGCTCTTGCTGTGGTTAGGGTTAGGGTTAGGGTTAGGGTTTGTGTTAGGCTCAGGCTGGCTTTTGCTGTGCTGAGGCTTAGGGTTAGGCTTGCTCTTGCTGTGGTTAGGGTTAGGCTTAGGGTTAGGGTTTGTGTTAGGCTCAGGCTGGCTTTTGCTGTGCTGAGGCTTAGGGTTAGGCTTGCTCTTGCTGTGGTTAGGGT